>NC_054707.1:48941710-48971742 GCF_016097555.1 Gigantopelta aegis | reverse complement strand
AGGTCCTTTTCAATTTTGTCCCATGAAAAACTTTCATTAGTCCGACTTTGCGGTGACAAGTGAAAATTATTTCCGACAAAAAAATTTGTAATAACTGGTACCGGTTTTATTCTATTTATTACCCAGCTATTTGTGTTTTTTTTTTTTAAAAGCCTTTATTGTCGATTAAGCCTACATCGGCTACACGCCATGTATATAGAAACGACGTTAACTACTTACTGTTCTGGGTATTGCTTAACTAGTATTTTATTCACGGTTTCACAGATAATTTTCAAAACCCCAAAGTTCTATATATTCTGTAAACCAATATGTTATGAATGTTTTTTTTTTTTTTTTTTCTTTTTTTTGCATTATACTACCATTTATTACAAGTTTAACACTGAAAATGCTTTTAAACTACATGACGGTCATTGGTGTGATTGCAAAATCGCAAGTAACGTCAATTTAGTACGACAAGGTGATTTGTTTGTTCGGCGTCAAATCGTTCCCAATAGTAGTGTACGTTAAAAACCAATGCATGATAATTTGCCAGTGAGAAATTGTGATTTTTATTTTCCCGTTATGAGTGCCTGCTGGGGTAATTTATATATATAGATATATATATACATATATAATATCATATAGAGAGAGAGAGAGAGACGGAGAGGGAGAGAGACGAGAGAGAGAGAGATGAGAGAGACGATGAGAGAGATATTTTTTTTTTGGGGGGGGGGGGGGGGGGGGGTGACACAGAGTTGGAAGACGCCGATGAAGGTTCCATTAGACCAAATAAATTCCTATTGACGACCATAGTAACAATTCTTAAAACAAATAACAGAAGCGATGTTTCAAACCACCGGGCCAGTATATACATTGACAGTGTGATACCTCCCACTGATAATTATAGTCCGGCAGCGAAGATCTAAACCCAAAATTATGGTATTAATTTTGTTTTGTTGATTATACATGGTAAGGGCATACATATTACAGACATCGTGTCACCTTTGGGCATCTTGAGATATAATCCGTTAAAAATTATCCTCTTTTTTTTTTTTCTTTTTTTTTTAGCTCTTCTCTTGCTAATTACTGATAATATTGTTCCTGTTATTTGTTTCAATGCAAATATCAACTGATTATGAATTATGAGAGACAGTTTCAGGAAGAACGTCATCTTCATCATTAGTTTGAGCTGTATGTGTTAGATCAATTGCAGCAACCAACAGAATGACACGATTAGAACATCGTGCATGCCCTTCGCGTTAGTGCAGCCACATCTGTTACTTCGACAAGGCAGGTTGCTTTTACATGAACACTTAATTAGCTTCATAATTTCTGCAGGCGCTAGTGATACGTTATCTGGTATAGTTGTAGGAAGTAAGCATTTCGAAACTGTATCTTTACAGTAACCATATTCTGATGGCTCCATTGCAGGCGGGTTGGGTTCATGATCACATTTCCACACACATGTTTGTTAGTGGGCACGTTTCACATTTTATTGAACCGATTCATCCGTGGGTGGCAACGAACAAAGTTTTGGCATTTGAGAACATTTTCACATTTTAGATGCCCAGACCCTAACACGAGCCTCGATTGTTGACTTGCATTTAGCCTGCCTATAGCAAGCTGGAGGGAACATCTACGCGAAACTGCAGAATGAGAGAGTTATAAAAGTTGACTATAACACAGACTTAAACGCTTCACCAGGACACGTCACACGCGTTTCAAAGGCAGTTCATTCGGCACATAGACTTCTGCTAGACTCTGAAAGCAATTCTACTGACGTTACCTCCAACATAGCTAATACTTAAAATATGGTTTTATTGACTGAACTTTATTACAAATAGACTTGTATATGTAGTGTACATAATTATATACATACACACCAATAGATCAAAATTTCGTTTAAAACATAACATACAGTCAGCATTAATATAAATCCTACAGTGGTATTACTCATAGGGCACTGATAGTATTGCCACCGTCTTTTTTATTATTATTTTTTTTTATATTATAATTTTTCTTATTTTTTTCTTATTTTCTTATTATTATTTTTTTTTTATTAATTAATTTTTTTTTTAATTAATTTTTTTTTTGGGGGGGGTCGTTTTGGGGGGTTTATTATTTTTTTGGTCATTATTTAAAAAAACATTTATATACTTATTTATTTATTTATTTATTTATTATTATTATTATTTTTTTATTATTTCTTCTTGTATTCAATATTCAGCCTGATTCAAATCATAAAATTATGCGGTGAGGGTAAAGCTAATTTACATGTATTTAGATAACCTGCTTAGACAATATCATCATAGTTTGAACATCACGCACCATCATTAAAACACAACATTACCATTAGCAGTGTTTACTTTGTTATACTATATTTGAACATACAAAAAAAATGCATTTATATTTGATTTATTGATATTTATTTACTTATTTATTTATTTATTTATTATAATTTTTCGATACGTTGTTAAATATTTCGATCTTTCTTTTATTATTCATTCATTCATTCATTCATTCATTCATTCATTCATTCATTCTTTCAGTCATTCGTTTATTTTGTTATTTTATTTAACCCAAATTCTAGTTATTTATCTAAGTGCCCATTTAGATTTTTTTATTTTCTGTTTGCTTTAATACTGTATAATTTACTTGTTACTACTGGTAATAGTGCTGTGGTAGTTGAGGTAGAAATAGTACTGGTGTTACTATGTGTTTATTTTTATATTATTATTATTATTATTATTATTATTATTATTGATAGTGATGTTAGTAGTGAAAGTAGAGGCATTATTTACTATGCAGTATATCTTACTGCTAGTAGAAGTACTTCTGATTGAGGGTGGTGATGGTGACTTAGAACTTATTATAACAGCGGTATATAACACTAACTACAAATTGAAAACAATTATTATTATAACAGATATTGCTAATTTTAATAATATTGTTTGTATTGTTGGTGTTTACTATTGGTACTAGTACTGCTGTCATCGTCGTTTTCACTGGCATCATCGTCATCATCATCAGTGTCATTGGTGCTTCTGTCGACACTATTGTATGTAGTATGATTACTATTATTATATTTCTGTAAAAATAATGTCGCACATAAATATATATCAGCATAGATGTTCACGAAATCAGTCAATACCACGCTTTAAAACCAGCAGTTGGTGGAGTGGAACGCTTATAGCCTTATATGGGTTCGCAATTTATAGCACTTACCTTTTTTGACGGTCTCAGTATAAGCTTTCTTTAAACAAAAATGTTCATTTTTTAGTAGTTTAAAGTGCCCTATAACACACATCCAAAACAGCTCACATCAAACTGAGTATACCGAGTTTAATCTATAACGAGCTCTTTTTCTAAACTAATCACTTATTTTTAAAACCAGCCCACGGTCAACACAGTCCGCCTTGAATAGAGACACCCTATATTTCGTTTCTCAAACGTCTGTCTGTACTTTCTCTATATAATGTACTATAACACACATTTCCAAACTGGCCTAATAGGTATCGGCAGTTATATTATAACATACATGTATATAAAGAATAAAATACCATATTTAAGATTGTACACATGGCTAGTTTACAAATAATGACAGTTAATTGCCAGGGATTGGGAAATCCTGAAAAAGGAGAGATGTACTTAATTACTTAAAACAAAAGAAATATTGTATATACTGTTTACAAGATACTCATTTTACAAAAGAATTAGAACCATATATACAAACTCAGTGGAGATTCAAATGCATATTTAGCTCTTATAAAAGTAAGTCTAGGGGTGTAGCTATTTTATTTAATACTAATTTTGAGTACAAATTACATAATATAAAAATTGATACTTTGGGTAATTACTTATTATTAGATTTAACCATAGAGGGGGAAACAATTACCCTTGCCAACATTTATGGTCCTAATAAGGACAATCCGCAATTTTATGAAAATATTTAAAAAATAATTGAAGAAATTGGAAACGAAAAATATATTTTATGTGGTGATTTTAATTTTGTACTTAATAAAAATTTAGATACAAATAATTATACACATATCAATAACCCGAAAACTAGAGACAAACTACTAGAAACCTTTGAAAAATACAGTTTTAAAGATCCATTCCGAGTACTCTATCCCCAGTTTAAAAAAATATACTTGGGTGAAAAAAAATCCATTAAAACAAGCTCGACTGGACTTTTTTCTTCTTTCAGATAATCTAATGCAATTTGTTCAAAAAGTTAAAATAGACAGCTCATATAGATCTGACCACTCCGGGGTCGTTTTACATTTAAAGCTACAGCACTTTATAACCGGTAATGGACTATGGACGTTTAACAATTCCCTGCTTAAAGATAAAACATATGTACATACCATTCAGGAAACCATTTTAAATATTAAATGTCAATACGCAATCCCTCTGTATGATCTAGAAAATATTAACAATATCTTAAATGATCAACTGTTTTTGGAAGTTTTACTAATGGAAATAAGAGGGAGAATCATTTCATACTCAGCATTCAAAAAGAAAACAGGAGATGCTAAAGAGAAAAAAATAATAGAGGAAATACAAGTATTAGAAGAAGATGAAAGTACAGTTAATTCCGATTTGTTAGAAGAACCCCCCCGAGTTAAATAGAAATTAGACGAAATAAATTAAAAGGGCATTTTATTAGATCTAGGGAAAAGTGGGTCGAAGAAGGAGAAAAGCCGACAAAATATTTTTGTAATATGGAATCAAGCAACTTTCATAATAAACTAATTTCTAGATTAGAACTTGAAGATGGTAGTATAATAACAGACCAAAAACAAATTCTAGACGAAACGAAAGTATTTGATCAAAAACTCTTCTTCAAAACAAATCAAGCAAATAACGAAAACATCCAGTATATCCACAACATTGAGGCTAATAAGTTAACAGATACAGAAGCACAGGAACTAGAAGGAGAAATAACTTATTCAGAAGCATTAACGTTCCTTAAAACTATGAAAAACGATAAAAGTCCAGGGTCTGATGGATTTTCTGTAAATGTAAATGGAGGCATCAAAATGCTAAACATTAGAAATTTTACAACTGCGTTAAAAGCTACTTGGTTAAGAAGACTTCTAATATCAAACTCGAAATGGACATATCTTTTCCAAGCTGTAACAGGTTTAACCACAGCAAATATGATTAAATATGGAGATTATTATATTCAGCTAAAAATAATAAAAATTTAAAATAATTTTTGGAAAGATGTGTTACAAAGCTGGCTTACCATTCAACAGAAAGAAACGCCTGATAATAATGAAGAAAAAAACCCGGCAAACCTTTTATTTATATGAAGTATTTGCAAAAAGGCATAATATTTATTCAAGATCTAATAGACGAAAATGGGACATTAATGAATTACAATACTTTCATAACAAAATATCAAGTACAATCCAATTTTTTAGAATATGCTTCTTTAATCAGAGCCATTCAATTATATATTTGTAAAACAACAAAATCAAACAACCAAAGTTTTAACACTGTTTGCAACCCGATTCTTCCGTTTAAAATAAAACTATTTTTAAAAGATACAAACCTAAGTAAGCAAATATACGCCATATTAAATCACACTACAATAGTTCCTACGTCCAAAAAAAGATGTTCAGTATTGGGGTTTGACTTCACTTCCTACGTCCAAAAAACCATACTTTTATGCAAAATATCGCCAGTTCGGAAAACGTATCTCGACTTTCTATAAATTCTTTTCTTTTTAAGATCTCATTGATCAATAGTTCCTACGTCCAAAAAAAGATATTCAGTATTGGGGTTTGACTTCACTTCACAAGTATGGGGAAAGTATTATGCTCTACCATTCAAAACTATTAAAGACCCATCTTTATTATGGTTTCAGTATAAAATTTTACACAGGATAACAGCTACAAATATATTTCTAAATAAAATAAAATATGTTGATTCTAATATTTGCGATTGTTGCCATCTTATGCCAGAAACACTGGAACACTTATTTTATGAGTGCTCTAAAGTTACAGTCCTATGGAAAGCAATAGAAGAATGGGCATTACAAAAAGGTGAACATTTTCAGTTGGATAAAAACATGGTTTTATTTGGTATCAAAACAAAAAAGCATTGTTTTATTAATTGGTTGATTATTAATATTAAGTATTATATATATATATAGAACGAAATTACAAAAGATCAGATTAAATAAAAACGCAATGTTAAGATTCATTATTGATAAAATACGGATTGAAAAATATATATTTTATAAAAAATGCCTGTATAAAGACTTTGATAATCAGTGGGAACCTTGGCAGCAGTTCCTCAAACAAATTGTATAAATTCATGTATAAACTTATTAATAACAAAATATACGAATATGCTAATAAACATACTTTTATGCAAAATATCGCCAGTTCGGAAAACGTATCTCGACTTTCTATAAATTCTTTTCTTTTTAAGATCTCATTGATCTTATATATCTTTCAAGAAAGTTTTTTTTTCCTTCTCTAACTCTTTGTTTCTATTTCTAGTACTCTTCTTCCTAGTCTCCAGAATATTCAGTTATGTAAGGCTTTTGCATTGCTAATATCCCGTTTTACAGTATCATGTTAAGCCTACCTGTTTCATCTTAATATTTAATACTATTTCAGTGTCTGCGCTTAACTTTTTTTTTGAGTTGCCATCACCACTTGCTCGGATCTATTTCACTTGCCCGAATAATATTTTCTAAAAACAACAACAATATTGCAACAGATTATAAGAGAAAACACGATTTTATGGTTTTTTAATCGGTCGCCAGGCGGGCAACCTTACTATGGGTTTTCAGTCGCCCGTCGTCGTTTTCAGTCGCCAGGGGCGATCGGGCGACCGTTAAGTTCGAACCCTGCTATTTAATATTAGTCTGTCTGTCTGTTCGTCTCTCTCTCTCTCTCTCTCTCTCTCTCTCTCTCTCTCTCTCTCTCTCTCTCTCTCTCTCTCTCTCTCTCTCTCTCTCTCTCTCTCTCATAAACACACACACATGCATATGTATACACATATAGTTTAAAAAGTGTTTTGTATACGAGTGTATAGCTTTAACTATGTATCGTTTATGTATATACAATAATACCATGTACAGCAATAATTCAAGGCCCCAACCTTGACCTTGCTTATGTTTCTGGGGACAATTAAAAAAGAAAAACAAAAAAGAAGAAGAAAAAAAGAAAAGCTGTCATGAACTGAGTTGCTTGCTGAATGACTTCAGATAACTCTGCAGAAGAGTCACCAAGCAACGAGAGGGAATGCCCGTCATTCAATGCTTTCAGAACTTTACCTTTACCTATACCAAATCAGGAGGCAGTTGTGTCACATCCACTAAGTGCGTGTGCTGACAAAACATCTGATATGGTGTATTCATGCTTTGAAACAGAAGCACCAATACCTATCACTGTCCTGCATTGAATAGGTGACTCCATCAGCATTTGTACCCCAATGTTCTCAATAACGTAGTAGTGCAGTAGTAGCAGGAAAACATCAGTATCATCTGACAATACAATTACTGATTGCAGCTACATCCATAGCATGTTGAACAATGATGTTGTCTGCTTCTTCGTGAGTGGTTGCTATGTCCCATCTTTTGCTTATGCTGCCACCATAAATTTGATATGGAACATCATCCTCCCCTGTGATTACAACCACGTGTTTCCGAGTATGTTCCTGTAGTAATTCAGTGTCATTTAGAAGGCTATGTCAGATCATTTCAATCAGTTGCTATTTGTTTTCTGTGACAGTGAGAACAACTTTCTGTGATGACAAGATTGTTGTTGGAGTCATTTGATGAACTCTACTGGCACCAATGGTCCTACCCTGCCTTGTCACATCCTTTGTTCTATACTCTTTGTAGCGATCACATACCAAACAATATCAATCTCCAACTTTCTAACTATTAAAGTTTTGAAACTGGAGAGGTAATCTTGTACTGTGCTTCGTTCTGGCCAATGCACAACCCACAGTAGTGCTGATCCATCAATAATGATGCTGGGTGAACCTTCATATGTATGTTGAGAAGAAACAGGTACTTATAGACGTTTTTTGAAGGTTGACTTCGATTTGCCTATTCGCATATCTCCTCAGTCATTGAACATAGAAGTTGGAACTGGCGCCAACTCATGTTTGATGTCTACCTCACGAGAACTTGCTTGTATACTAATAACACGAAAATAAATCAAGCCTGTGTAAACTGTTTTGGTTGTGTCAACAGTGATATGTTTCTTTGTAACTGCCATGGTAACGACCTTCGTAGGAATTGTATCATAAAAACTCTCTGGCCAGTCTTCTTCAAACTATTGCGACCAATAGCTACAGCATCATGAACTAACAAAATATTCACTGGATGTGTGTCTGGTGTCATTGGATCAATACAAAGTTGTAGTTTATGTCGAATATTTTAACGATCTTTAGCATCAGATGCTATTCTGGATTTTATTTCTTCTTTGTGTCGTTCCGGTTTCTAATGTTCATTTTGCTGTCTGATCTTCAAGACATCTTCCTCTAGTTGAGTGCAAACGTGCAGACTCCGTGCCTAAGATTTTAACGTTTCTGGTATGAGAGTAATCCCTATAATGCCTCCCTTCACGTGACCATATCGCATGAATGTTGTCTCAATCCACATATCACTCCAAACAGCATTCCAAAACCCAGGAACATGACGCATCGCATGATGACCATCAAGAAAATGCTGTAGAATGCTTATAGGCAGTACTTCAATTGATCTCAACTAGAATGAGCCATAACGGGCATAATGTATGTGACCAGCAGCATAGAAGTATTTGATGGACGGCTTCAATGTGTAACGGCCAGTTGCCGTCCCTCTGCTCTGGCATACATCATCATGATGAAAACAGGTTTAATGAGCGTATCAACCTACAGCTTTGTAGTTTTACTTCTAGTGGAAAGATGTTCAAGAAGATTTATTAATCCATCACAACTGGTAGGTGTACCTGATTCATAACCTCTTCTGCGACCATACGAAGTGCTCTGGCATTTTGAGGAATTTTCTTGTTTGTAAGCATCTTTGCTACACCAGCAAATGATTTCTGCTAACCCAGTCTGTGCAATCAGTCCACCTACTGACCCGACAAAACTATAAGTAGATGCATGCCTCCTAATCTTAGTACAACATCAGCAAATCTTTCTGGATATACCCACATCACATGTAAAGCAACTGTACAGCTGTTGGTCACATGTAAACACAGTTACATCTTTGCCAGCCATTTCTGTCAGACGTTATATTTCTGTACTAGAATATAGCCAAACATTAAATAGTGTTCAGAGAAGCCGAATACGGGTCTCGACTTTAACATGCGTAATACGATTGATTATGTATATAAAATTGATCAATAGTAATTCAGAAATAGGGGTTTTAACCACCAAATAGAAGGAATGTATTTCCTTAACATAAGTATTATTCTTATATTCTTATTTAATGGGAAAAAATAAGGAAAAATAATTTTGTTTTTTGATGATACACGTTCTTTAACATGAAATAATTAAAAATGCCATCCTCAAGATATTGGTTCTAGGATATGTCTTAATACCAACATTTTTGGTTAGGCCAAAAATCCCCATTTCGCTGCCAGATTATTACTCGAAGAAACTCTGCTGTCACGTATCGTTTTAAGCACTTGCAGGGAGTTTACAGTATCCACCCTCTGATCCGCACAAAATGCCAGTTGAAATTTTTACTGCCATCCCAGTCAAAATGTCACTAGTGTAATAATTGTTCAGGTAATAAAACATGTGGAACTGAGGGGGCATTTGTCATAGTATTTGCACAAATAACCAGTGTCACATATATACACCAATCACAGCCATAGTTACGGTTTACTCCTTAAACATTTGCCGGTGCTCTCTGACCTGGGAATCACATGAATGGTACATTATAACCTATAATGAAAAAAGTTTAAATTTCAAAAAGTGTCCAATCATATATTTTTGAGAAGGTTATTTTCCTGTGTATCCCAGTATGAAATGACATTGCCAGCAGAATAAGTGGAACTACAGAGCAGCGTCTTCAATAGTACCTACCACTTATGTGGGTTTGTATACTGTACAGGGCACATACTCCAAACTGAGCTATTCAGAATACTCCGCACTTGACGAACTTTACAAGGAGATGCTATGTACCGAATGAACCACAGAAATCAGAAAAATAATCCTCATAATATCAAAGTCGCACCCAATTAGTGACCAAAACACTAATGAGGCAGCTGTAACTATTATCCTGTTCAATTATTTAGACCCAAAGTTTTTTGCAAATGTTACGTTTATTTCCTATTCGATATTTGTTTTCTTTGCATTTACATGAAAACAAACCCAAACCCCGACAGGTTTTATATACAAATCATCATATAAAATGCACGAAGTTGACTTAATTCCACTTTTTAAAAATCTATGTGTGTTCGGAATGCACATTTATTACAATACCAGCAGTCAACTGAAGTGTTTTCGATTACCATATTTTTCCTCAAATAACAATAACAAGAATTCGACTAATACATTATCAATTGGATATCTATTATACCCTACTCACTTGTATTTGAAAAAAGTGGACTTTTCAAAAATGAAAAAAAATCATTAAAATTTGGTTTCAAGAAAGGACATGTTTCATACAGTTATTAACATGTACAAAATGTCACTAGTGTAATAATTGTTCAGGTAGTAAAACATGTGGAACTGATGAGGCATTTGCCATAGTATACTCTTCAGAAAAAGTAGGGGAAATTTTGAGGTATATTAGCTGTGGGCAATGGGTATATAATAATAGTGAATTAATTGGGCAACATTACAACCAGTAGTTCAGTATTACAGTAGGTTTTATGAACACCAAAAATCTTGAAGGACGATTAGGTGTCAGAAGTGAAATTTTAAAGTTCACGTGTTTTTATCAGTAAATCGCAAACTCAAACAATAAAAATTACTAAAAACAACAATAACAACTGTATGATCAACAGAATGAAAACAATTGACAGAAATAATGATCCACGGTGATTAATGGACCTTCCTGGAAATTGTCAAAATCGAGAATGACACCACACGCACGTCCAATCTAATTAAAATTAGCTCCACTATTACATGTGGATCTAACAGCAGCCAGTTGGAGCTCATGTCCACCAATCAAAACCTTACTTGCAGAATCATGCCAGTGATTTGAAAATAATTTGACTTATACGACATATTTCGGTGCACTTCGAACTCGGACCTGTGAATCACATGATTGGTACATTACAACCCAAAACAATGTGTTGGGTGTATCGTTTTGTACTAGCATCGTTTCTAGGGTTGGAACAAATGACAACTCAGCGTGCAGATTTGGATGTGTTTATGTAGACATGGAAACCGTCAAAACAAAGCTTACAAACAACACCATAAAAGCCCTATAGGTAGTACTAAACCAAATAACTTCCGGCTGGGTCAAAGTTCGAGGCGCACCCAACTTTTGATAGAGAAGTGAACACCACAAGTCCTGTGATTGGTTATAAATGTGAGTGTGTTGGTTATAAAAAATAACAAGTTTCATCTGGGTAAAAAGAATATGCAATTTTATTTCATCTAGTACCAATGTGTCTAGTAGCCTTGTGCTTGAAACATGTATGGGGTACCTGTAAAAAAAAGTACTCGAATTTTGTGCGGAACTAGGGTAGTCATAGACGCTACCCGTTATCTCAGAAACGAGCAGCCTGACCCCCAATTTTTTCTGATTCACATTAAGTGTGAGGGGTGGTAGTATTTATATCCGTGGTGTTTTAGCCACATATGTCACAATTGTCGTCTATGGGATTTGATTTGGTAGTATACACCCTATAAAAACAAAATACATTTTATCAATATTATGTTCTAAAACGTTACACTTCACACATTAATCTTTCAGTAAGAGAGCAAACACAATGCATTTTATATAAACAATATTTCATACAATAACGCCATATCATGTACTAATAATAACCATAACCATATAGATGGCAATGGCTCGTGTCTTATAAAACGTAACAACCACAAAATATTACATACAAAAATATTAAATGTCGGCTTTGTTCATGACCAATAAATACATTAGAAATCATATTAAATATACTAAAAGGCAAATGTTATTGTGACACACAAAAGACAAAGATAATTACTGCACTGCACGAAACAAACATTGCATGAGTAGTAAACAAAATAACGATACGGTGGTTCCCTTTATTACCACAGACTTTGAAACGACATCGTACAGACACTTGGCTAACAATCTGTCACTCCGTCGGTATGTTGTCATTCGCACCATTTTACGACGTCGTTGTGGTCTAACGACCAATATCTTTGGGAACATGGCCCCAGGTATGTGGACCAAGCTGCAACGAACTGGAAACACCATCGACCGTCAAGGTTACAAAGGACGAAATCTGCATAAAGAAAACAATCATCGTGCAGATATAGAAATGTACCTAAATAGATATGCAACATTAAACCCGACAATATTATAATTCCAGGTGCATGAACAAAACTTTATATATCTCTCTCTCACACACACACGCGCACGCACGCATGTTCGATCGCACGTTACTATTTAAATGAAAACTATATATAACTACACGTATATAATAAACTGCATAAAAATAGTACACACCTAAACCAATCTTAACATTTACAATGATAAACGTATGTATCCTAATGGATTAAATGCTAACCTTTCATAAAAGTAAAGCTCCCTTTCTCGGTATATTTCTCCAAATTCATCCAAAGTCATCCAACCAGAGTAATAATGTAATGTGTCATAAACACAGTAGCCCACCAAATATATAGCCAAGAACACAGTAGAGGACGCGTAACACACGTGCAGCAAGTCGCGCATGCAAGCAATGCAGGTAAAACATCCATATCAGAATACCTGTATAATCGATAATGAAATACTACCTAGACTTGCTACAAAGCATACATAATAAAACTATATACAAAAATCAGTCCTTATCACAGTATTATTAAACAAATCCATTTCTTTGAGTTTAATTGATTTCTTTAACAGTTTGTAAATGTTGATACAAGTACAGAACACAAGAAGGAAGTAAATGGTTTATTTAACGACGCACTCAACACATTTTATTTACAGTTATATGGCGTCGGACATATGGTTAAGGACCACACATATATTGAGGGAGGAAACCCGCTGTCGCTATTTCATGGGCTACTCGTTTTCGATTAGCACAAGGGATCTTTTATATGCACCATCCCATAGACAAGATAGCACATACCACGGCCGTTTATGTACCAGTCGTGGAACACTGGCTGAAGCGAGAAATAGTCCAATGGGCCCACTGACGGAGATCGATCCCAAACCGACCGCGCATCAAGCGAGGGCTTTACCACTGGGATACGTCTCGCCCCCAGAACACAAGAATGCGGAATAAACCAGCATGTATTAATCGGCAGTTTGAGTTCGAATTATTTAAACTTCAAAGCCAATTCAGTATATTTTAGGAAACGGTTTGTGGGGGAATGAATGAATACTGGTCTGATCGCCCTTTCGCATGTCTTTACTAAGGTGAGTTTATCTAGCTAGGTCAGGAATTCGCCGTTATTATGTTATATATAATCAAAGATATAGCACACAAGGAAAACGCAAAAGCAATAACAACAATTCTACGGCCAACTAACTAGAAAACGTAGCTGTGTTTCGTGTGCCCGATTTGAGATGAGGCACGCAGTCTTTCCGTAGATGTGGCTGCATGGCCTATGTACGCACGTTTCGTGAGTGTGGCACTGGTAAACCACCTGGCGTCTTTCACTGCAGTGTCAGTACATGATCATAATCACCATAGGCGTGGGGGAGGAGGTCAGGCCAATTTTTGCCGAAATTAAACAAAAGTGCCCGAATTTAGATTACAACGTTTCTTCATATTGTTATTACTGCAAACGAATCACCACTAATATTGTGGGTAGAATGATGAAAATACATGGTGAAAAGTGTTCAGGCCAGCTGGTTTTGACCGAATTTGAGGATTTTCTCCAGGACTACCATCCCTCCCGTCTCGTACGCTTATGACAATCATATAAAAAGGTGGCATTGGCTGAGGTTCCCTATGATCTGAACAGCTCTATGGGCTACCGAGGGAGACATGTCGACACCAGCTAGGTCCCAGTAACGAGCTACTCTCGGAATACTAAGTTAAAAAAACATATATACCTCCTCTTTTTTGCAGTTCGACGGACCAGTCAAAAACGCGCTAAATTTCCTTCATTCAAAAAGCGCACCTTTTCCCCTTTGGCATTAAGTCTACAGTATATTCCATTCTACGCATTGTTAGAGAGGTTTCGTAACCACACCATTAACCAGTACGGATAAAGATGGCTAACCATAATGATTCGAATTTATAAAGCCTATTTATGTCTTACACGCGTGTACCTACATGCATTTAAAAACGTTTACCGCCTTCGTTTAAGAAAAACACGCTTTGTAAATTCTGTCCAAATATGATTCGGTAACAGTTCATCTAGTTTCGCAGATCCGCATACCCAGTGACTTAAAGATGGCGGCATTCTCAAAGTGTTATTTATTTATTTTATTATTTGTTTTAAAATTATATAATAGCTACGGAATTTATTATGGTTAGCAGGCCTTTTAGTGGTAAAGAGCGGGAAGCAAATGGGATCGATCCCCGTCAGTGAGCCCATTTGGCTATTTCTCGTTCCAGCCAGTGCACCACGACTGGTGTATTAAAGTCCGTGGTATGTGCTATGCTGTCTGGGGAATGGTGCATATAAAAGATCCCTTGCTACTAATGGAAAACTGAAGCAGGTTTCCTCTCTAAGAATATAAGTCAAAATTACCCAACCCCTAGATTCGCAACTGTTGGAATCTTGTATACTGTTCGACAGAACGCTCCTCGTTAAATCTGATAGCAAAATGTCTATACACATGAAATAAGTATCTGCTGATTCGTTGGTAAATATGATCGATATGTTATGGGGGAAGCTCGCTTCGTGTTGCTCGCATCGCGTGATTGGCAGAAGGCCCCGTAACAGTTATGAGCAGACGTGAGTGCGAGTTGAATTAGAGGTCCGACTGTTGACCGAGGACCTTTTAGTGATTCTTGGAATCGTGATAATCACTGCCACTTCAGACACTGTAAATCAAACACTGTCTTAGTGTGGATATTTTTTTCTATTTCTCTCTCTTTTCGATTCTGCTTCAGGATAAATAATATATTTTAAGACCTTGTTTTAGAAAAAGGTAAGTGGACTATATAAATATTCATTTATTGTTATCTTAATGTTTTGTTGTTGATACATTTTATATTGCTAAGTTCAGCAATTTGCTATCGTTGATTGTGTTATTCATTTATTTATTTATTTATTTATTATTATTATTATTATTATTTATTATTATTAGTATTATTAGTATTTTCAGCATAACATAGCTATTATTACAAAAATATTTCAAATACTATTATGTAATTAAATTGGTGTTTTCATATTGACCTTGTTATAGGTCCGAGGACAGTTGTATTGGCCCGAGGCTGACTGTAATGGCCCGAGACTCTTGAACAAAAGGTTTTAACTGATCCCTGCGTGGTGAAAAACACACTAAAATACCACTGGATCAAATCTTGGAAGTACCCATGAACAGATTCTCCAAGAAGACAGGTGGTCTGTCTTGTGAGAAAGGCACAAAGGCAATGGGTTACTGAACTGCGAATGCAGAAAAAAGAAAAGAAAGAAATGTTTTATTTAACGACGCACTCAACACATTTTATTTACGGTTATATGGCGTCAGACATATGGTTACGGACCACACAGATTTTGAGAGGAAACCCGCTGTCGCCACTACATGGGCTACTCTTTCCGATTAGCAGCATATCTTTTATTTGAGTTTCAACACAGGCAGGATAGCACAAACAAAGGCCTTTGTTGAACCAGTTATGGATCACTGGTCGGTGCAAGTGGTTTACACCTACCCATTGAGCCTTGCGGAGTCGGTATCTAGATTAAAAATCCCATGCCTCGACTGGGGTCCGAACCCATTACCTACCAGCCTGTAGACAGATGGCGAATGCAGAAAAATGCGAATTACAAAGAATATCACTTTTGAGCCCTAACAGACATTAGTAACTACTTTAGAAACATATGCCACAAATACAGTGATCATGTTACGAAATAACAAATCACATTTTACAAATTAACAGAAAAACCCCAAAGACAAAGGGATAATTGTTTGATGCGATTCTTGCTGATTTTGATGCGAAAAAACACTGGATGTGATGCTGATCACAATAAGCCACTTGCTACTTATAGTAAGTGTAGTGTCAGCAGGACATCATCAAAGTGTTTGTTACAAAACAATATTCGCTTCTTTCCTCATAACCACCAACATCGATTCCATTGATCGCCCATTCCCATGTTTGTACTAAGGTGAGATTATCTAGCTAGGTCAAGAATTCACCGTTATTATGTAAAATATAATCAAAGGTATAGCACAAAAGAAAACGCAAAAGCAATAACAACAATTCTACGGCCAACTAGCTAGAAAACGTAACTGTGTTTCGTGTGCCCGATTCGAGACGAGGCACGCAGCCATTCCGTACTTTCCCACCCACTCCAACCCTTTTCTGTCCTGGACGGAGGAGCCGGCCGAGGTCGGCACCTATGCCCATGACAGGCGTGCGTTAAAACAGCTTGCTCTGAATGAGCACGTTAAGCCCTATCACCTGACCTGACCTGACTTAATGTTCCTTAAGATAATGCTGTTGATGAAATTCAACATCAAACATTGTTTTTCTTGTCTAATTGTAATACTGATTGATGTTTGTATGATCGGCTATGTAAAACTAATAGTGTTGAGATACATTCAGGAAGAGCTATCCCAGACACAACCTCTGACTTTGACACTTACTGTCAATGAGCCCGAACCCTGTGGCGTAAATTACTTTTGTCCGTAATTGGTAAGCGTATACGTATATGTAATACAGAAAACGTAAGCGTATACGTATATGTAATACACAAAACGTAAGCGTATACGTATATGTCATACACAAAACGTAAGTGTATACGTAGTAAGCGTATACGTATACGTAATACACGAAACGTAAAACGTAATTCGTGGGTTGAGTAGATTCCATATATGCGTCTCCATATGCGTGTGCGTATCTACGCATTATTAGAGAGATTTCGCAAATACACCATTAACCAGTATAGATAAAGATAGCTAACCAAAATGATTCGAATTTACAAAGCCTATTTATGTCTTACACGCGTGTACCTACATGCATTTAAAAACGTTTAACACCTTCGTTTAAGAAAAACAGGCTTTGTAAATTATGTCCAAATATGATTCGGTAACAGTTTATCTAATTTCGCAAATCTGCACAGTCAGTGACTTAAAGATGGCGGCATTCTCAAAGTGATATTTATTTATTTTATTATTTGTTTTAAAATTACATATTAGCTACGGAATGTATTATGGTTAGAAGGCCTGTTAGTGGTAAAGAGCAGTAAGCAAATGCTGTGACGTCACCAACTACACTCAAAGTGATGACCCATCACTATCCGTAACAGTAACAGTGTGGCTGAAAAACTGTGGTTGCCTAAAGCTAGGTTTACTACCACACGTATCCGGTACTGATGCGGTCCGTCACATAAAAAGAGAAAAAAATGTACATTGTAGTGTTTACATTGTAGTGTTTACATTGTAGTGTAAATCAAGTAAACTACAATGTACATGTATTAGAGCGGTTTTCTTTTACGGACCGCATCAGTACCGGATACGTGTGTTAGTAAACCTAGCTTTATTCTAGTAGGTGGGGGGGGGGGGGGGGGGGGGAGGGGACGTAGCCCAGTGGTAGGGCGCTTGCTTGAATCGCGATCGGTCTAGGGTCGATCCCCGTTAATGATCAGTTTGGGCTATTTCTTGTTCCAGCCAGTGCACCACGATTGGTATATCAAAGGCTGTAGTATGTGCTATCCTGTCTGTGCATATGAAAGATCCCTTTCTACTAATGGAAAAATGTAGCGGGAATATATGTAAAAATTACCAAATGTTTGACATTCAGTAGCCGATCATTAATAAATCAATGTGCTCTAGTGGTGTCGTTAAACAAAACAAACTTTTATTCCTGCAGTTTACATTGACTAAATAGAAAACTCCACAACCCCGCCCCACCCCAACCCCTAGATTCGCTACTGTTGGAATCGTGTACGCTATTCGACAGAACGCTCCTCGTTAAATCTGATAGCAAAATGTCCATACACATGAAATAAGTATCTGCTGATTCGTTGGTAAATATGATCGATATGTTATGGGGGAAGCTCGCTTCGTGTTGCTCGCAGCGCGTGATTGGCAGAACCCGTAACAGTTATGAGCAGACGTGAGTGCGAGTTGAATTAGAGGTCCGACTGTTGACCGAGGACCTTTTAGTGATTCTTGAAATCGTGATAATCACTGCCACTTCAGACACTGTAGATCAAACACTGTCTTAGTGTGGATATTTTTATCTATTTCTCTCTCTTTTTGATTCTGCTTCAGGATAAATAATATATTTTAAGACCTTGTTTCAGAAAAAGGTAAGTGGACTATATAAATTTTCATTTATTGTTATCTTAATGTTTTGCTGTCGATACAGTTTATACCGCTAAGTTCAGCAATTTGCTATTGTTGATTGTGTTATTTATTTATTCATTATTATTATTATTATTATTATTATTATTATTATTATTATCAGCATAACATAGCTATTAGTACAAAAATATTTTAAATACTATTATGTAATCAAATTGGCGTTTTCACACTGACCTTGTTATAGGTCCGAGGACAGTTGTATCGGCCCGATGCTGACTGTAATGGCCCGAGACAACGCCGAGGTCCAATGCAGCCGGCGGAAAGCCAATATAACTGCACGATGACGTATAACAAGGCAACGGTAAAAACACTCTTTTAATTACATTTTTATTAATCAACGTCTAATGGAATGGTGACGACCATATCCTTATTTTTATTTCATACAGAGTAATATTTTAGAAGAAGCATTTGAAGTAATATCCAAAATTTTATTTCAGTCCAAATAAAAACAACGTGTGTGATCTCAAGTACAAAACACTGTTTTACGTTTTGACCTGGCCAAATCGTTGGGGGATGACATAAAATGAGCGGATGGCGTGATCGTGGTGGTGGTGGTAGTGAAGGTGGTGGTGGTGGTTGTGAAGTTGTTGTTGTTGGTGGGGGTGGTGAAGGTGGTGGTGGTGGTGGTGGGGAAGGTGGTTGTGGTGGTGGTGGTGGTGGTGGTGGTGGTGGCTATATATTTGATTTTCAACTGTGTGTGTGCACTGGTTTCAAAGTCGTGGGATCAGAGGTGCCTGCCGCCCACCCCCTCCCCTTGCTTTCGACATATCTAGAAAAGATGGTACAGTTGTAGCTATGAAGGTACGTGCAGTTAGTCGTGTCGTGCAGTATAGTAACAGCCAAAATGAGCAAACATATGACTGAACCCTCTCATCCCCAACCCCTACACCACCGAGGCCGGTACATCTTGTACGTGTGTCATGTTGGTTGTCACGGGATATAGTCCTGCGGTAGGGGATTCATTTAAGGTGCGATGCGTCGTAGTATACATCCGTTGGAACAAACATTTAAACAAGATTTAAGGTAATCAGGTCAGTGCACCACGACTGGTATATCAAAGTCTGTGGGATGGTGCATATAAAAGATCCCTTGCTACTAATGGGGAAATGTATCAGGTTTCCTCTCTGAAACAATATGTCCAGTTGGCTATGATTAATAAAATCAATTGCTCTAGTGGTGTCATTAAACAAACAAGTAACTTTCACTTAACGCATTTAGAATGACTGTTTGCCATGAAAGGTCACGAGGTCATGGAAATGGCGTTGCTCCGAGTCCGATCTACGGACAGCAAATAATTACATGTTTTGATCTGATTTCAATTCTGTAATTAATGAAATTAAACTTTTTAAAATTAAAAACCAGTTAAAAATGACGATGGATAATAAACAATATAACCAACTTGTTTCACAACCAACAGGTGGCTATCAAGATGATTTCAGAAATATTATTGTTAGTAATTTTTCTTCTTTATTATTCTTAGGTTTGTGAGTGTATATATAGTAATGTTTATGCATGGATTCACTGTAGTAATTTAGTATTAAATATATATGTATTTTCAATTATTTTCTATTACGCTATGTATTGTGTATACTAAACCTGTCATCCTCTTTAAAGGTCCTTCTTTACTTAAATATGGATTATGAATGAAAATGACAGACGTGTGGAGTACCAAACCTCGCTTACCGTATGACGAAAATCGCTTTAATTTCAGCACGGTTAAAGGAAATTGCATGTCAATCTTATTAGCAATTTTCATTTTTAATCTTGGAACTCTTGTACTAGGAATCTGGCGATCTCAACACCGTTCAGTCATTAAAACTTATTTTCATGCTTATATCCCATTAAGGTTCAAGCACGCTGTCCTGGAATCTGACGCCATATAACCGTAAATAAAATGTGTTGAGTACGTCGTTAAATAAAACATTTCCTTCCGTCCTTGTTCTGCGCCGGAGCCCGTACCGGGGTGTGAACCCCATTACCTACCAGCCTGAAGTCTGATGGCTTAACCAGCACACCAATTGTTAACGTTGCGCTTGTTACCCCACTACAGGCGAGATAGCCACAAATCCCATTTGCTGTTGAGCGAAGTCAGCTTACATGATTTACTACAGGCATCAGACCACCATTTGTCGTGTCGTTACTTGTTCTGGCAGCTTAATATGGTAGTAGTTCCTCGTAAAAATGTTTTAATAATATCAAAAAATCATATATGCCTTATAAAATCTTTCTTTGATGATTACAAATAGGTCGACCTCCATAGTATTTAAGTAACCCATTGGTTTGAAGTTACTTGTTGTATTTAGTGCTGACATCAACTGTGCAAGTGGTATAGTGCCAGGTGTATAACAGCAACACGAGGCGGTGCTCTGGCATGAGGGTGGCTAACAGCAACACGAGGCGGTGCTCTGGCATGAGGGTGGCTAACAGCAACACGAGGCGGTGCTCTGGCATGAGGGTGGCTAACAGCAACACGAGGCGGTGCTCTGGCATGAGGGTGGCTAACTGTAAATGTTCATGGTCGACCTATGTTGATTGTGTTACGCGGTACTTATCAGGGGAGAGCACTCTCAAAAACTAGTAGATACACGACCCTCTCAATAGTGTTGTATTTTCCACAAAATATAGCCTGACAGAAATTGTATTGAACAGCATGGGTTCATTAATTGTGCTGTGCAACCTCCATAACTAGTCGGGATTGTGGCCGTGTAATATGTTTGTATTACTAAAATAAATTAATGTAAGCTATAATCATTCAGTATATGGTGGTGTTTTTCTGTTATTGGTTGGTTTTTGTTGGGGGGGGGGGGGGGGTTGTAAAAAATTTAAATAAATAATAATATGCAATTAATCTGGCACGATTGTCTGTTGAGAACATAGATTACATTTGCATGTAATATGTTAATGGTAGAGAGGAAACGCGCTGTTACCACATGGGCTACTTCAACATAATATGTTAGGGCCGTATTTCGTGTGTGCGGGTTTTCATGCGCCATGGCGCAGTGCGTGCGCTGATCAAAATTATATTAAAAAACAAAAACAGCGACACGCATATGGGAACCCTGCAAACATCCGTTGGTCTCTTTCTCTCTCTCTCTCTCTCTCTCTCTCTCTCTCTCTCTCTCTCTCTCTCTCTGACTGACTAAATGGATAGCTGTATGTACGTATGGATATATATATATATATATATATATATATTATATATAGTTACAATAAATCAGTTGATCGATCGCTATGTCAGTCGGTTAGTCAGTCAGTCAAATCAAATAAAATCAAATCAAGTAAAGTGGAGTCAGTCAGTCAATCGTGCATACATCCACTGAAAGTTCAAGCCAGTCTGTTCTGGGTATATCCTCCTGAGTTTCCCTGGAAAAGTCACTACGCCATCGAGGGTTGTCTAGGCACGGATACAAAAAGTAAGAGCGAAATTTCTAAATTTAATTTGAGAGACATTTGGAAGGCAAAACAAATCAAGCTTAACACCAAATTCATGACATTCAACTTACATGTCAAGTCGGTGTTATTCCGCGGCTCGGAGACATGGCTGATTACACCTAAAACAAGAAAACGATTACAAATCTTCATCAAAAAATACCTGATCACAATCTAACGAGGTCAGACATGGTACACTACAGAATTTGACTAAACAACTATCAATAGAAAACGAAATAACGAAGAGAAAATGGAAGTGGTTAGGCCATACACTGGGGAAACCTGTAGCAAACATTGCATAACAAACAATTGCACGGAACAGCCCAGGGAAGACAAGAAGAGGGAGTCCGAGAAAACCTGGGACATGTTCAAGTTCAAGTTCTTTATTGCTTTAAATGTTTAAGCATTTATCAGTTGGAACAACACGCAATAAATAAAGACCTTGGTTCTGCGCATGTAAGAAGATCAACAGAATGTGTACATACTTTTGAAAATGATATAAATGGAAATATTGGAATAAATATAAAACTATTTAAATAAAGACAGGCGCCAGTATCCTAAGTTAATTAAATAAACCAAAAAGAAAACTGCTTTTCGTTTTGTTTACATTATAATTTAACTTTTATGTGTACCACCGGACTTGGGAGTCAAACCAGTATTCCTAAGGAATGTAAGTCCTAGGACTTGCATTCCTAGCTATATTAGACCTAGGACATGCATTCCGTTTACACCGGCGTGCTGTAAAAGGTTTGCCACCTAAAATCATATCTACATACCAACAAGCTACTGAAAGTTTGTTATTCGCTGTTAAATATGATGTCCATCTGTGAAACTCACGCAATGTTTTTCACTTGCCCAGTAGTCAGTTTCTAATTTATTCTCTTTTTGGAAAGTATTTATTTTATGTTTGAAGTTTTATTCCAAATGGATTTCTTCCAAGGAATACGATGGTGCTAACCGATTTTTGATAAAGTGTGTCCAACATGATCTTTCGGACCCTCGAATATTTTGCTTGGGGTCAACATGAAAACTTACTTATATATATAAATGTTGGTCGATTTGAATACATTTTGCATTGATTTATATCAATTCAAGGATGGCAAATTCAATAAAATAATTTCAAAATCCATGATGGCCGCTATTATGCTCAGCATTCAAAATGGCCGCCAAAATGGTGAAATGTTCTAATGGGTTCACCAAATATAATTCAAATTCCTTTAATGTTTTTATTTTATATACAGTATTTATTGCTACAGCTTTGTAGCAGATTGATAGTCATATAAATGTTGTTGTTTTTACCCAAAATGGCTGTCACAAATAGAGAAATGTTATCATCTAATATATCGGTACAGACTTTGTAAAATAAATTCACAAAGAAACACAATACATAGACTAAACTTGTTTCTAATTATGTGTTTATGTTGAGAATTTTATTGGAAATAATTGATGATGAACATAATTTATGTGGAAGTTTATGGATCTAGTAGATGTTTTATAAATTATAACAATGAATTATTTTTGTGGGATTTAAAAAAAAATATATATATATATTTTTTTGAGGTGGGGGGGGGGGGCGAGACTGAACGGCTATTCGATTAATAAATTATGAAAAAATAAAATTTGTGTTACTTTTACCTTTTATCTTGCAAATTTGATATGGGAACTGAAAACGGAAAATGTAAAACAGGGTATAAGCTACCACAAAGCACTCCTAAGATCAACTTTAGATAGACTGCATAGACTACATGCGAAAATACTCATCCCGATAAAATACAAACCTCTTGTCACCTTGACAGCAGACTAGGATAGTTCAGCAATATGGGAAGTACGATCTTTCTACAGAAATTGCCGTTTCAAGTCTGGCATCAGATACACTTAATAGAATAGTAAACAATAAAGCACTAACATCGACACCACCACACTCTGGAGGAATGGCCAAATGGATCACTGATATGTGGACTTACTAAATATTGTCCACTTCCAACGTACAGAAAACAATTTTCCAGTTCCTATTATGCTGTTTTGTTTTTAATCGCCAAAACTTTGACAAAAACATGCCTTATATCTATGAAGAGAAGGAAGGAAATGTTTTATTTAACGACACACTCAACACATATATCTATGAAGAGATGAGAAATCTCAGAATCCCTGCTGTTTATTAGCGTCTTTTGAACGAAAGGTTTTAATGGATCCCTGTGTGGTTAAAAACACACTAAAATACCACTGGATCAGATTATGGAAGTACCCATGAACAGATTCTCCAAGAAGACAGGTGGTCTGTCTTGTGCGATTGAGCGATGGGTATATATAAAGCATTCTTTGGCTACACTCAATATTTCGAGAAAGGCACAAAGGTATTGGTTTACTGAACTTGGTGTAAAGCGAATGCAAAAAAATGCGAACCATGAAGAATATCACTTTTGAGCCCTAACAACCATCTGTAACTACTTTAAAAACAGATGCCACAAATACAGTGATCATGTTATGAAATAACAAATCACATTTTACAAATTAACAGAAAACAACCCAAAGACAAAGGGATAATTGTTAGTTGTGATTCTTGCTGATTTTAATGAGAAAAAATACTGGATGTGTCCTATATAATATGGCCTGGCTGATAAAAAAAAAAGGCCACTTGTTACTTATAGTAAGCGAGGTGTCAGCAGGACATCATCAAAGTCTTTATTAAAAAAACAATATCCAGCTTCTTTCCTCATAACCACCAACATCAGTTCCATTAATCGCCTTTTCCCATGTCTTTACTAAGGTGAGTTTATCTAGCTAGGTCAGGAATTCGCCGTTATTATGTTATATATGATCAAAGATACAGCACAAAAGGAAAACGCAAAAGCCATAACAGCAATTCTACGGCCAACTAACTAGAAAACGTAGCTGTGTTTCGTGTGCCCGATTTGAGATGAGGGACGCAGTCTTTCCGTAGATGTGGCTGCATGGCCCATGTACGCACGTTTCGTGAGTGTGGCACTGGTAAACCACCTGGCGCCTTACACTGCAATGTCAGTACATGATTATAATCATCATAGCCGTACGGGCTTCCATTTTTGTAGGTGGTCAGGCCAACTTTTGCCGGAATTAAACAAAAGTGCCCGAATACAACGTTTCTTCATATTAGCATTACTGCAAACGAATCACCACTAATATTGTAGGTAGAATGATGAAAATACATGGTGAAAAGTGTTCAGGCCAGCTAATTTTGACCAAATTTGAGGATTTGTTCCAGGATTGCCACCCCTTCCGTCTCGTATGCTTATGACAATCATATAAAAAGGTGGCATTGGCTGATGTTCCCTACGATCTGAACAGATCAGGCCCTTTTAAGGGTCCCTATAGGCAACCTAAGGAGACATCTCAACACCAACTAGGTCCCAGTAACGAGCTACTCTCGGAATACTAAGTTCAAAAACATATATACCTCCCACTTTCCAATTAGGCGGACCGGTCAAAAACGCGCCAAATTTTCTTCATTCAAAATGCGCACCTTTTCCCCTTTGGCATTAATCCTACGGGACATTCCAAAGTCCATAGCACCCCCCTCCCCCCTCCCCCTCCTCCCGCCTGTTACCGATCCCGGTTGGGCTGCTGATGCTCTATGGCACCTGTCAGTGCAGGTGGTTCCTTCTCCCTACCACCGCAACCCTTTCCTGTCCTGGACAGAGGAGCCGGCCGAGGTCGGCACCTGTGCCCATGACAGGCGTGCGTTAAAACAGCTTGCTCTGAATGAGCACGTTAAGCCCTATCACCTGATCTGACCTGACTTGATGTTCCCTAAGATAATGCTGTTGATAAAATGTAATATCAAACATTGTTTATCTTGTCTAATTGCAAATATTGACTGATATGATCGGCTGTGTAAACCATTAGTGTTGAGATACATTCAGGAAGAGCTGTCCCAGACACAACCTCTGACTTTGACAGTTACTGTCACTGAGCCCGAACCCTGTGGCGCAAATTCCTTTTGTGAGTAATTGGTAAGCGTATACGTATATGTAATACACAAAACGTAAGCGTATACGTATACATACTAAACAAAAAGTAAGTGTATACGTATACGTATACGTAATACACAAAATGTAAGCGTATACGTATACGTAATTCACAAAACGTAAGCGTATACGTATACGTAATACACAAAACGTAATCCGTGGGTTGAGTAGATTCCATATATGCGTCTCCATATGCGTGTTATTATTAGAGAGGTTTCGTAACCACACCATTAACCAGTACGGATTAAGATGGCTAACCATAATGATTCGAATTTACAAAGCCTATTTATGTCTTACACGTGTGTACCTACATGCATTTAAAAACGTTTACCGCCTTCGTTTAAGAAAAACACGCTTTGTAAATTCTGTCCAAATATGATTCGGTAACAGTTCATCTAGTTTCGCAGATCCGCACACCCAGTGACTTAAAGATGGCGGCATTCTCAAAGTGCTATTTATTTATTTTATTATTTGTTTTAAAATTACATATTAGCTACGGAATGTATTATGGTTAGAAGGCCTGTTAGTGGTAAAGAGCAGGAAGCAAATGCTGTGACGTCACCAACTACACTCAGAGTGGTGACCCATCACTATCCGTTAACAGTAACAGTGTGGTTGAGAAACTCTGATTGCTTAAAGCTAGGTTTACTAGCACACGTATCCGGTTCTGATGCGGTCCGTCACAAAAAAAAAGAGAAAGAAATCACTCCAATACATGTACATTGTAGTGTTTACAAGTAAATCAAGTAAACTACAATGTACATGTATTAGAGCGATTGTTTTTTTTTTAACGGATCGCATCAGTACCGGATACGTGTGCTAGTAAACTTAGCTTTATTCCTGCAGGGGGCGGTACGTAGCCCAGTGGTAGAGCGCTTGCTTGCTGCGCTATCGGTTTGGGATCGATCCCCGTCAGTGTGTCCATTGGGCTATTTCACGTTCCAGCCAGTGAACCACGACTGGTGTATCGAAGGCCGTGGTATGTGCTATGCTGGCTGTGGAATGGTGCATATAAAAGACCCTTGCTACTAATGGAAAATTGTAACAGGTTTCCTCTCTAAGAATATATTTCAAAATTATCAAATGTTTGCCATCCAATAGCCGATAATTAAAAAATCAATGTGCTATAGTGGTGTCGTTAAACAAAACAAACTTTTATTTTTGCAGTTTACATTGACTAAATAGAAAACTCCACAACCCCGCTCCACCCGAAATCCTAGATTCGCTACTGATGGTATCTTGAACACTTACTTGACAGAACGCTCTTCGTTAAATCTAAAACCAAAATGTCAATACACATGAAATACGTATCTGCTGATTCGTTAGTAAATATGATCGATATGTTATGGGGGAAGTTCGCTTCGTGTTGCTCGCAGCGCGCGATTGACAGACGGCGTAACAGTTATGAGCAGACGTGAGTGCGAGTTGAATCTGACTGTTGATCGAGGACCTTTTAGTGATTCTTGGAATCGTCGTAATCACTGTTAGACACTGTAAATCAAACACTGTCTTAGTGTGGATAGTTTTCTCTATTTCTCTCTCTTTTCGATTCTGCTTCAGGCTAAATAATACATTTTAAGACCTTGTTTCAGAAAAAGGTAAGGTGACTATATAAATTTTCATTTATTGTTATGTTAATGTTTTGCTGTCGATACATGCTATACTGCTAAGTTCAGTAATTTGCTATTGTTTATTGTGTTGTTTATTTATTTATTTATTAATTATTATTTATTAATTATTATTATTATTATTATTATTATTATTATTATTATTATTATTATCAGCAAAACATAGCTATTGTTACAAAAATATTTCAAATACTATTATGTAATTAAATTGGTGTTTTCATATTGACCTTGTTATAGGTCCGAGGACAGTTGTATTGGCCCGATGCTGATGCCGATGGCCAATGCAGCCGGCGGAAGGCCAATACAACTGCACGATGACGTATAACAAGGCAACGGTAAAAACACTAATTTAATTACATTTTTATTAATTAACGTCTAATGGAATGGTGACAACCATATCCTTATTTCATAACTATCATGAATCGTTTTATTTCATACAGAATAATATTTTAGAAGAAGCATTTGAAGTAATATTTTAGACAAAGCTAGCTCCAAGATTTTATTCCAGTCCAAATAAAAACAATGTGTGTGTTCTCAAGTGCAAAACACTGTTTTACGTTTTGACCTGGCCAAGGGGGATGACAGAGAATGAGCGGATGGCGCGATGGTGGTGGTGATGGTGGTGATGGTGGTGGTGATGGTGGTGGTGGCAGTGCCGGATTTATAAGGGGGCAAAGATGTCTATCATTAGACGTTTTGAAGGCATCATAACCCTGATAGAATAATTTCTGTGCCAGAATAATATGGCGTTGTTTGAAATCTCATATGACAAAAAAAAAACATGCAATTTTAAAATTTGGCTGGATGCCATTTTTTTAATGGAATATTCTTCAAGATGACATACGCTAAGGTATAAAGCAATCGTCATGACGTCAGGTTAATTACGTCACAATAATTCGGAGGCTTCCACCCCTCTTGAAGAATATTTCATTAAAAAATCAAAATGACACAAGATGAAAAATTACATTCTCATCACAACGTTTAACATACCTTAGGGCCTGCTTACTGTATGCAGATTTCAAACGACGCTACATCTTCTGACACGGAAGTTGTTCCATCAAGGTTATCATGTCCAGGGACGCCTGTATTGTCCTGTATCGGGGGGTGGTTATCCTCCTACAGGACACCAGATACAGATTCATAGAATCAACCACTATTTTGCCAAATGCCCATTCCACTCTACTTTGTTAAGAGATCCGGTCTTGGTCGCAGATAAACCGGCCTCGGTGGCGTCGTGGCAGGCCATCGGTCTACAGGCTGGTAGGTACTGTGTTCGGATCCCAGTCGTGGCATGGGATTTTTAATCGAGATACCGACTCCAAACCATGAGTGAGTGCTCCGCAAGGCTCAATGGGTAGGTGTAAACCACTTGCACCGACCAGTGATCCATAACTGGTTCAACAAAGGCCATGGTTTGTACTATCCTGCCTGTGGGAAGCGCAAATAAAAGATCCCTTGCTGCCTGTCGTAAAAAGAGTAGCCTATGTGGCGACAGCGGGTTTCCTCTAAAAACAGTGTCAGAATGACCATATGTTTGACGTCCAATAGCCGATGATAAGATAAAAAATCAATGTGCTCTAGCGGCGTCGTTAAATAAAACAAACAAACAAACTTTATTGGTCGCAAATAACGGCTTTGTCGTTTTGATTTGTCCTAGGATATCTCATCGAACTTGACATAGGTGACATGGTTACAATCTAGTAAGTGGAATCATGTGTCATTGTAATGTGGGGGTTTTCACGATTTATGTCCAGATAAAAATGTGGGGGGGGGGGGGGGGGGGGGGGGGGGTGGGGGGGGGGGGGTGGGGGGGGGAATCTAGCAGTAATTAAAGGTATGGGATTAATTTATCTTAATTGTTAACAATGTGGTTCGGACTTTTTTTTTGTTGACGATTAATCACAACGAAGCTAGACCCTATAGAAAAGCTATACCGGAAGTACATATTATCGTATAAGCCGATGGATAAATACGTTTACGGCCTCGTTATGACGTATTACGGCTAGTTGATTAATAGTTTCATTTTAAGCGGGGTTTTTTTCACAGACAGAACAGCACATACCATGGCGAATTCACTGAGGTGTTTCACACTTCATGGGGATCTCTACTAGTGACCTGTCCCTGTATGTTAACACACAGTTGGTGTGGTTGTTTATACTTATTGTCGTGCTTATTTCCAATTAAGGCTCAAACACGTTGTCCTGGGCACACACCTCAGCTATTTGGGCTGTCTGTCCTATCAGCAATTATCATTTTTAATCTTGGAAGTCTTGTACTAGGAATCCGGCGATCTCAATACCGTTCAGTTATTAAAACTTATTTTCATGCTTATATCCCATTAAGGTTCAAGCACGCTGTTCTGGGTACACAATGTGACAT
>NC_054707.1:48879210-48936710 GCF_016097555.1 Gigantopelta aegis | reverse complement strand
AATGGATTTCCTACAGAATGCGAACATTAATGTGCTGCCATGGCTATCAAGGTTGCCAGATCTCAACCCCATTGAACATCTGTGGGACGAACTGGACAGACGTGTACGCCAGCGTGATCCGGAGCCTCAGACGCTTCCGCAACTGCCGCATGCACTGCAGGAAGAATGGGCTAGGATTCCACGTGCCCGGATTCAGAGACTCATTCAGTCTATGCCAAGGAGATGTCGCGCAGTGATTGCTGCTGCTGGTGGTCACACACGGTACTGATTTCAGCGCTCTCGTTCGATGCTGTTTGGTGACGAAAACATCTCCACTGCCGTCAGTCCATAGCAAGAACATTGTCACATACTCATACAAATTTGACTGTGATACGATCATAAATAACGAAATTATGCCACTTTGTATTTCATGAGAGATAATTCCATGAATATTTCGCCTATGCGTTTCCTTTTTGACAGAGTATATTAAAAAAACAAAAACAGTGATACGCATATGGGAAAGCTGCCCAACATCCGTTGGTCTCTCTCTCTCTCTCTCTCTCTCTCTCTCTCTCTCTCTCTCTCTCTCTCTCTCTCTCTCTCTCTGTGTCTCACTCTCCCTCTCCCCTGTCTCCCCTGTCTCTCCTCTCTCTCTCCTCTCTCTCTCTCTCTCTCTCTCTCTCTCTCTCTCTCTCTCTCTCTCTCTCTCTCTCTCTCTCTCGCCAATTTATAAAACTCTGAGACATTTGTTAACAGCTGCCTGGACAGCGTAGATAAACCTTATTTGGATCATCAACATCGCAACAGTGTTTATTTACCATTCTGGTCATTGATCGGGCCGTTTTATTTCATTTTTTCTTGTCCTACACATTACCACGGTATCTTTTCCTCATCAACTATCTAAGCCTGTACTAAATCAAACACCTGGTGATTGTAACTGTGTTCGCTACATGTATCTCAGTCATATTAACACGGACTAGAATCTGGGCAACACAATTACTGGCGATATCCGTGACACTCCTTACAGACGTTTGATTGGTAATAACTAATTCAAGAAGGTAACGAGTGGTGTTGGTCAGTTAGTTTCGATTGCTACGAGGTTCCAGTTCAATTTGCGAACACTACAGTGGCCGAGGCTTGTGCCTGCTGGTTAAGTAATTATCGCCCAGAACGGAAGCCCGAATTGTGGATGTACCCATTATGACAGCTGATTACTCGCTTGTCACGCTAAGATTTGAAAGCTTTTAAATTGTCTCAGTTGAACATCACGCTACAGTCGATCAAACATAATCATTCATTCATTCATATTAACTCACTCACGTACGTACGTACGTACGGTCAAATATAATCATTCATTCATTCATCTATTTTCACTCCCTCACGTACGTACGATGTACGTATGTAGTTACAATAAACCAGTTGGTCGATGGCTATGTCAGTCGGTTAGTCAGTCATTCAAATGAAATCAAATCAAATCAAGTACAGTGGAGTCAATAAGTCAATCGTGCATACATCCACTGAAAGTTCAAGCCAGTCTGCCTGGGTATATCCCCCCGAGTTTCCCTGGAAATGTGTCAAAGATAGGACAAGTCACTACGCCATCGAGGGCTGTCTAGGTACGGATACAAAAAGTAAGAGCGAAATTTCTAAATTTGAGAGACTTTTGGAAGGCAAAACAAATCAAGCGTAACACCAAATTCATGACATTCAACTCACATGTCAAGTCGGTGTTATTCCGCGGCTCGGAGACATGGCTGATCACACCTAAAAATAAGAAAACGATTACAGATCTTCATAAAAAAAAAATGCCTGATCACAATCTAACGAGGTCAGACAAGGTACACTACGGAATTGGACTAAACAACTATCAATAGGAAACCAAATAAAGAAGAGAAAATGGAGGTGGTTAGGCCATACACTGGGGAAACCTGCAGCAAACATTGCATGACAAGCAATTACAAGGAACACCCCAGGGAAGACAAGACGAGGACGTGCGAGAAAACCTGGGGCACGTTCAAGTTCAAGTTCTTTATTGCTTTAAGTTTTTACAACTTATCAGCATAATACAACAAAGTAATAAATATATACAGGATATGTACAGGATTATGGTGGACAGTGATTTAGTAAATAATAATAATATTAATAATAATAATAATTAATTAATTAATTAAGATTCTATTGACTTTTATTATTTAATACCTACAAGTCATTATTAAGTATACTGAGAAATACATGTACTATTGGTTTAATATGCATGTAAACGAATAGTGCTATACTGAATTACTGAATAAATAGAAGTAATATTAATATTGGGGCGATATGTAGGCGAGTGGTAAAGCCAGTGCATCACGACCGGTACATCAAATGCAGTGGTATGTGCTATCCTACCTATGTGATGATGCCAATAAAAGATCCCTTGCTGCTAATCGAAAAGAGTAGCCCATGAAGTGGCGACAGCGGGTTTCCTCCCTCAATATCTGTGTGGTCCTTAACCATATGTCCGACGCCATATAACCGTAAATACAATGTGTTGAGTACATGGTTAAATAAACCATTTCCTTCCTTCGGTAATATTAACCAATTTGTTCCAATAGCTGATCTCTAACGGCATTTGCTATAAATAAATATTTTCCGAGATTCTTCAGCATTGTTAGACGCTAATAGCTGGGTAAGTTTGAAAACGCTTGGACATTTATGGTAATATTTTGTAATAAATTTCATTATTAAATCATTATATCGTGGGCACTAGAGGATGAAATGATACTCGTCTTCTATTTAATTTTTATAACATAGTGTACATTTTCTCTGTGATCTTTCAATATTCTATACCTGCCAAATTCTATATTTAATTTATATGCACATATTCTGATTTTAGTTATTTCTTTTAAATGACGAGCATCCAATAATTTTCTAAGATAATCTTGTAATTTGACACGGAATAAGGCAGATGGGGAAAACCAGGACAGAAATAGACAGAATGGCAGCACGCCGAGATGAGTGGAGGACCAGGATCTATGGTCGATGTGGCAGTACGCCGAGATCAGTGGAGGACCAGGGTCGATGTGGCAGCACGCCGAGATCAGTGGAGGACCAGGGTCGATGTGGCAGCACGCCGAGATCAGTGGAGGACCAGGGTCGATGTGGCAGCACGCCGAGATCAGTGGAGGACCAGGGTCGATGTGGCAGCACGGCGAAATCAGTGGAGGACCATGGTCGATATGGCAGCACGGCGAGATCAGTGGAGGACAAGGGTCTATCGTCGATTTGGCAGCACGCTTAGATCAGTGGAGGACCAGGGTCGATGTGGCAGCATGGCGAGATCAGTGGAGGACCGATGTGGCTGCACGCCGAGATGAGTGGAGGTTTGGAGAGGGATCGTAAAAAATGAAAATTAATATATAATAAAATTATAATTGTCGCGTAATCTGTAAGGCGTAGTACGGGAAAATCACTTTCTAAGCAAATAATTTTGAGTAGGTGTCTACATATTCGATCATTCTACGGACAGCTTACGGATAAGGAAATTCAGCAATTTTAAGTCGCGACAGTTGGAGGGTTTTTCATGGCAGTGACAAGAAGGAGGATGGGGAGATTGAGAGAAGGTATGGTAAATGTAGATTTCTAATCACATGGTCAAATCCATCGTTACGGGTGTTACATTTTGAGGGGGTAAATGTTTTAAAGTGAAGTTGCATAGAATATTATTTGTATCACTCTCCCCATTATTTGAGTTTTATACAGTTAACATGTTTCTCTCCCAACTTCCATAAAATATTTAAGATTTAAAATTCTATGTACTAATTAAAAGACCTATCAACTTCCGTTACGGGTGTTATACTAAATGGACAAATCTTTTTTCAAGAAGTATATTTTATCAAAATCCTGTGATGTTTATGGGTAATTCTAATAAAACTTGTATCATATAGGTAATTACTGGAATAGAACCTGGTTTCATTGCTTGCTAGATATTAAGTCAATTAGGCACAGTGATAACCGTTACGGGTGTTACGTTACGGGTGTTACATTTTTGTCCGCCATATTAAAAGCAACATGCCATCTATTTCAGCTCTCATATTTCGAATATTGTATCCGTGTCAAGTTCAAACCTAATAAAAACAAATTTTATTCAATCAAAGAAAAATAAAAATTTAAAATAATGTATAAACTTTATTGAAACATATTTATATAGATATATAAACAACAAATATAAACAACTAATATAATCACCAACAAAAATGACTTGTTTATACTGAGAGTAGAGGACATTATTTTATTCACTATGGAATTTATGAGCTTTCTGAAGTATAGCCTTAGACGTTTGTCGACAAACAATGGTTGACTTATCTGTGGCTGTATAAGAGTGAATGCTCTGTATCTTGGTGATGGCATTGACTGACTTCTACAAGTCTCGTACAGGGGATCTTTTGAAACATTGATCCATGTCATTTTGTGTTACTTCCTCAACTTCAATATTGATATTGCACATTTCTGCAGCCGTAACAAATGAACTTGTATCCTGTACAATCACTTTGCGGGTTTGAACACAGCATTCAACAGTACGCTTAACAATACCACCAATCCCATCAACGGGACCTTTACCATGGAAAGAAGCAAAACAATTCCATTCCACTGTGATGCCGAATGTTGCCTTGATTGTCGTCAGAAATCTAAATATGAATTTGTTTTTGAACTGTGATGCTGCTCCATCACTAAATATTTGGATGGTCGTTACATCAGGGTTTGCTTTCAAAACTTTGTGAATGAGAAGTGTAATATATGGAACAACAGTTTCTTTAAAATGTGTGAGATTATCGCTGGCAAACACACACGATTTCATACCACCAACAGTCCACACAGCGGATGTGAATAATGAAACTTGTCTCTGGTACCAGTGAGCAGACTGGATTTCGTCAGCATACACACAGGTATAATTCTCTGAGAAATCAACTTGAAGTACTGCATGTGATGGATCAGTTACATGTTTTATTTCCTCAAAGAATGTTCCCTCTTTACATGGGAATGAGTGAGAAAGTTTGGTAACTTTGACTTCAACAATAACCTACAGTACCCTGCTGGAGTTGTTTCTCAAACTTTGCACCAACCGTGACCCACTGATACCATGAAGCTTCATGATCTCGGGTTTTTCTGGTGACCTTCGATTCAAATGCCCCAATAAATAGTTTCCCATCACAACATGTTTCACAGTCATTATTCATGCATGTCTTTGATCACAAACACACCGAGCAATGAAATCCTGTGAATATGGATGAAACACATTCGAGGCCTTCTTGGACAGACAATTAAGAATCATAATGATATCCTCGTGATATGAACAAAGGCACTGTTTTTTTTGGCATGTCAGCTGCAGGAAGCACGTGAATAGGACGGAGTTCAAAAGTTTTTGTACGCCCAATAATGACTACAGGGTTATCTTCTTTGAAACATGGATACGCTTCGCCGATTGACATTGTCAGGTGGCGTTTCTGAATTTAAAAAAAAAAAATTCTTATTTGATTTATCACAATGATAACATTTGGCAATTTTGAACATCTGTGGCTTGATGTAGGTTTCGGAATGAAAATTTCAATTGTAGCCAACTGGCCGACGACACTTTTATGCCTCCTTGGACTTTTTGGAAGAATGGCTTTAACTCGTGCAACTGCTTTTCCAAGTGCTTATGCAGATTTGTATACTGGCACCTCATTCTGTTCGTTTACCAAATTATTCAGTCTGTCTTTTTGACGTTGCCTGCAGAGCTTCACACGTTGTCTAATTTGTTGTCGTCGCATTTCAGTTTCTTTATCAGATGCATTTGCCTTTTTACACAGTCTTCTCCTGTTATCTCTTATTCGTTCCTTGTTGAGATAATCAAGTTTCTTGTTGGGATCGCTGCGAATTCTTGCTCGGTATGCAGCTATTCTTTCAGCTGGCATGACTGAAAAAAGGCAAAGTAGACATTAATACTTGATATAACTTCAAATGTTTTTTAGTTGTAGATTGCTTTAAAGTTTGTTTAACTACACCACTAGAGCATATTGATGTATTAATCATCGGCTAATGGATGTCAAACTTTTTTTTGTGACACAGTCAGAGGAAACCCGCTACATATTTCCATTAGAAGCAAGGGATTTTTTTATATACACTTTCCCAAAGACAGAACAGTACATACCATGGCCTTTGATATACCAGTCGTGGAGCACTAGTTGGAACGGGGGAAAAGCCCAATGGTAGACATCCACGGAGGAGGTTCGATCCTGCGACCGTGGCACCTCAAGAGGGCGCTCAGTTGACTGAGCTAGATGCCGCTTCCTTAGTACCATAATATAAAAGTAAAATTTAAAATATTTTAAAAAGGAAATGTTAGGTTTAATTTATAATGTATTGTGTTCTCCACTGAGTGTCGTCTTCCCCATTGAAAATCAATCATAATTATTAAATATTCAAGAATTATGATGGGTAGAAAATGTTATTGGGGAGATAGGTGAATTATGTAACATTTAAAAAAATGTCTTAAAACTGATTATTATTATTATTATTATTATTATTATTATATAAAATAGGTACTTACTTTGAATACATGTAGCTTGTCACCGGAAGAATGGTGCTTTCTGTATGCTAGTCCGAGTAATAGTGAATAGACTACCTTGGTGCATCATATTATATATCATTATCAATTTCACCACAGGTGTTTGGTTGACACTTTGACACTGGTGACATCAAGCATGCAGCTGCACTAGTGACCAAACCTTACTTGAAAGTTTTAATGATTGAAAAGTGTCACCTTCAGGACTTACCAAAACAACATAATTTGAAAGAAACATTAAAATATACTGAACTGACATATAAACTGCCTTGTTGTTAAAGGGACTATCTTGCCCCTTGTTGATAGTAAGCTACAATAATGCAAACAACTATATACATTTATACATAGTTATGAATTGAAAAATTATTTTTATGATTTTACTTAAAAAGTTAAAATGACATAATGTGTAACACCCGTAACTCTGGAAAATCAATTCAATTTGACAGATAATTCCTGAACTCATTTTATATTGATAGTAATCAAGAAAATAAAGAAGAAATAAAATATTGTGTTTCTACCATCAAAACTAAATAATATAACACAACGTGTCTTCTTTTTCCGTTACGGGTGTTATATTGGTCGGGCTACATATTTATGGTCAAATTTAAAAAAACGTAAATTACTGACATTCATAAAATGTTCTCATGATAAAGTAGCAACAATAACCATTCTTTAATGGTATAAAATAAAAATGTCAGGCTTTATTAGAATCTCATGAATAAGGTTTGAAGTTTGGCTCTTTTTCACGTGTTTAGAAATCAGTTTGTGGAATGGTTTTGAAGTGTTGTATACCAAACATCTAAATAAAACTCAGCAATATTTTATTATGTTTACATCCCCAAGAAATACTTCCTTCCAATGCCAGAAAAAGTTTGATTATATATGACGATTTTAAAAATGGCCCTTTGGGGATAGTTACATGGATTTGACCACATATACTGAAGGCCAAAAGAAACTTTACCATAGTTTTAAATCATTCTGGTGTAAAAACAACAAAAGATAGTCGCATGAGGTAAAATATATTGACTAGATCAGTATGACAACATTAACATAACTAAAAATGAGTGTCATTCAGCATCTGATAATGACGTCACATTTTCCCAAAGCGAGGTGGTGTACACAAATCGAGCTTTCAACTTCATGGATGACATGCAAAGCATACAGACAATCACTCAAGTTCAATAACAAGTCACATTAATAGCGTGTGTGACCACCCCTTGCCCCAGTACAAGCAATAATTCTCCGACGCATAGAAAAAATCAGTCGTCTGATGAGGTCACGTGGGACGCGTTGCCATTCTTCTTGAAGGGCCTGGATCAGTTCCTGTTGGTTGGCTGGAGGGTGTGGTCGTTGTCGAACACGGCGATCCAAAACATTCCAGAGGTGTTCTATGGGGGACATGTCTGGGGAGCGTGCAGGCCACGGCAATACGTTTACGTTGTTGGCTCTAAGAAAGTTCTGTACGATTCTGGCTGTATGAGGTCTGGCGTTGTCTCGCTGAAAAATGACACCACGTGGCTGCCGCTGGAGAAATGGTATTGCAGTTGGACGAAGAATATCATCCCTGTAACGTTGAGCTGTCAAGTTTCCGTGAACGATGACCAATGGTGTCCTTTCCTGTGCACAGATACCTCCCCACACCATGACACTCCCTCCACCATATGGCACGACCTCCTGAACGCAAGAAGCCGCCACTCGTTCTTCCCTACGGCGGTACACACGCTGTCTTCCATCAACTCTGAACAAAGAGAACCGGCTTTCATCAGTGAAAAGAACCCGCAGCCAATCACGTCGCTGCCAACGTCGTACAGTCCTAGCCCATGTCAATCTCAGACGACGATGTTGTGGTGTCAGTAAGTGTCCTCTATATGGCCTGTAAGTCCTTATTCCATGAGTCCTGAGTCGCCTGGCCACTGTCTGTCTACTAACCCTGTGGCCTAAGGCATTCATTGCTGATGACGTCACTGTCAGGAAGCCATTTCGTAGATGCAAGGTACGCAAGTACCGGTCATCACGGGGCGAAGTCACCCTGGGCCTGCCTGTTCTTGGCCTGTCTGATGTCTGCCCTGTTTGCCTGTAGCGTTGCAGAACAAACAACAATAAACAATTAATTGTGAAACAGACTATACTCAATCTATAGTTGAAAATACGGCATGTGATCAGCCGTAGTCTGAGCAGCCATGATGATTGTTGTGCTCGGTGTCACTCGGAGGGAAATTCGAAATACGCTTCGGTGTTTACGTTAATAGTAAAATAAAAAATGTATTTCATTTATGGATTCATAAATTACTATGAGGTATGTATTGCAGCTTTTATATAAAAATGTGTAAGCTCTTTGTTGATAAGACAGCTAGTCTACGAGCTCGTTCATAAAGCCGTGACATGCAAATTGTGTTAACCGCTGCTAAAAAAACCCACGTTGATCTAGCCATTATTGGCTTGCAAAAGTGTGACACTCCTACATTAATTAAATATTTTATTCAGTCAGTGTTATCTATTAACTTTATACGTGTCTTTATAAGCAAGATGTGTTGTTTTTATATATTTTATTCAGTCAGAGTGTTATCTATCAACTTTATACGTGTCTTTATAAGCAAGATGTGTTGTTTGTATATATTTTATTCAGTCAGAGTGTTATCTATCAACTTTATACGTGTCTTTATAAGCAAGATGTGTTGTTTTTATATATTTTTTAAATTATTGATTAAATTAATATTATTTGTTTACCTCGAAAAATATTGCTGTTATTACAAGAACAAAATATAATTAATGAAAACATTTCTAAATTTGATAAAAGTAAATAAATAAAATTTGTTGGTAAATAGTAAAAATAGTTTTAATGCATATTATCTTATCTTATTTTCTATGTATTATTGTTTTACCCCCCCCCCCCCCTATAATGTATTTCTACCTCTTTTCTTCAAAAAGGGTTCCACAGAATGTTTATAAATAGGAATGACGTCCTTAACGACCACTGACTAAAGTTTTTCTCTCTGGCTTACTTAAGTTTTTCTTAAGTTCTTGATGAATACCAACTTACGTTTAAGTTTCAACTTAAGCCAAAACTTAAGTTCTTTCATAAATACGGGCCCAGAACCATATTATCCTTGCTTAAGTCTAAATTGAAATTGGTTAAATACATATTTTTTAAATCTTCCACAAGAGGTCAAAAAGGATGTTGACACGTGTCAGTATTCGTGGGTCGGTCGGGTTAGGACAAACGAACCCAATTTTTATTTTCGCCTGGTAGCTTTTAAGTCCTAGCACACAAAAAGTATATTTTTGTATTTATAATAGGAGAAAGGCTACGAAAATCGCTCATCTTAGATTCTCGTTTGAATATCGTTGGCCATTAACCTTTTCATGTGTAACACTAAAACAGCACGAACGACATTTATGCCCTGCCTTTTTTTGGCTTTGTTTCATGAGTCGAGTTTTAAAATATTTCTCATTGATTCTTCAATTATCTCTTCAACAGCCAGTGGAGTAGAAATGGCAAATTGATACTGTTCCTCGTTAGGTACATTCCCCTATTGTAGGCTTGGAAATATCATGACAAGTAAAGTCACGATTTGGATTTCTGTAACGACATTACGTCCGGATATGAAACGGGTTGTGTGTGATGACCATTAATCAGTTTGAATAAAATCCTAGAGTCCAAGCTGTCATAATAGATACGAAAATTTAGATATTCACTAAAGAACATGTTTAAACTGTCTTAATTATGTAGAAACTGAATAACATGTACTTATTTAATCTTTATGGTGATATTAGAGTAGAAATTTTGTTATATATATATATATATATATATATATATATATATATATATATATATATATATATATATATATATAAAGGCATATATATAAAGGCATATATATAAAGGCAGAAGCCACTGTAGTAAACATTAATAACCTTTTAGGTGACCACTTGTGATCCACCATGATGTTGTTAAAATTACAGCTAATAGTCTCCATATTATTTTATTACGTCGCCAAAGATTATTTTTATATACATATAGACATGCACATAATTTATGGTTTTTAGTTTTATTTCTTGTCAATACAAAACGTTTTAAATATTTCTGATAATCTGTTAATAGTTCCAAAGTCTCTCATAACTCCTATAGGAGTTGCTTGTGTATTTTTATATCTGTAATATTATTACTATTTTATTACTGCTGGATTTTAATCTTTACACAAGAGAGACGTAAATAAAGAAAGTGTCTGTATGTCTGTCTGGCTGACTGGCTGGCATTACCTGCGGTCATAATGTGTCATTTCTTTCTTCTTCTTCGTCTTTGAGGTGGTGGGGTGGAGGTGGAATCTACTTATTTATCACAAGTAATCTAAATATCTACATGTATATTTATATTATATGCTAAATCAGGACAGATCAGTAAGGGTGACGTCACAGTTTTAATTTTAACTGAATCCCCAAAGTGACAAAGAACAGGCTTTTATTTTAATAAAACCATGCAGATAGTTTCTATGTACTTTCTAGTTTTTAGCTAAGAATTCTCGAGGAAAGCTCTGTTTTCTTAGAATGTCAATACATTACAATTTTGATATTTTTGTGTTAGGCCCAACTAGACAAAAATCATATGATTCTGCGATCGATTAATTTATAGTTACATGTATTAACCCCCCCCCCCCCATATATATATATATATATATATATATATATATATATATATATATATATATATATATATCGATACACTATAAACCTGATACAAATGTAAGCACATAAACTTCGCGCCATTCGCATCCAACCTCATCGCGTCAGGTACAGTGTGCTCAATGTTTGTTAAAATAACGAAGTAATTTATGAAGGAAAATCTCTACCGGAAAGGCAGTCATGATAATAGATATAATTCAATTATCTGTCCATCAATTTCACAATTTCGTGCTTGGCTGGTTCCACTGTCACCGCATCGTTTGTTGTCCGAGCCGCGTTAAATCCAATAGCGTAAATGTCAATCATATAGTAGCACAATGGCATCATTTCTAACCAGTGGCGTAGCTGGGGGGCAGGGGGCTGTGCCCCCCCCCCCCCCCCCCCAATCCCGGAAATGTTTTACCTTTTCGCTTATTAATAACATTAAAAAGGTTCCTGTGTCATATCCCACTACACAGGTGCCCCCCCCCCCTCCCCCCCAATTATAAAATCCTGCCGACGCCACTGTTTCTAGCATTAAATTAATTTTCTGCAGATAGCGGTATATGTTCTAACAACAACAACAACAAAATAATAATAATGAAATAAACAATTTTTTTTTTTTTTTTAAATCAAAGCACATTGACTACTATCGTCAGTCTATATGTTATATATTACCGTTATATTATACCAGCACTCTCGTTTCAGAAAGCAAACTCAATATATTGCACAAATAACACGGCCAATGAGACGCTAACGTAGGTTGTATTTTACTTCTGATATTTAGCTGGGGAGCTCGACAATAGCAACGAAAGGAAGCCGTGAGCTGTGTTACTGACAGACGAGGTGGGTAATTTCTCTAATGGAGAAATTGTTTGATGTCAGTTAACGGGAAATATTGTAAACTGTGAGCTGTAAACTGAACTCTAAACTGTGGCTTTATGACATCACAGCGATAAAGTGCCTTTAAGATTTATTACTATGATATTTTTGTTAATTTGTTGTAAGATTTAATCAACTGGCATAATTTTGTTTTGGTGCAAAACACAGCGGAATCGAAATGTTAGTTTCTAGGAAATTATTTACTGCGTCACAGAGTGTATAACTCGATTATTATAATTTATATGATGGTTTTTTTATTACGAAGTCTGACATCTGTTTGCAATAAAACGTATATCACGGAAACAGCCAATATACATGTACCAATATACCTTTACCAACAACAGTGAAGTGCTGAGGACGGCGAGCGCTGACTGGACTAGGTTTTACGCCAAATGTTAAATGAATGTGATACGATAGAAGCCGATGGTACCAGTAAGATGGTTCGTGAGCGCTTGTTGGTCTTGTTTTAGATGTTAGATGAATGTGATACGATAGATGACGATGGTACCAGTAAGATGGTTCGTGAGCGCTTGTTGGTCTTGTTTTAGATGTTAGATGAATGTGATACGATAGATGACGATGGTACCAGTAAGATGGTTCGTGAGCGCTTGTTGGTCTTGTTTTAGATGTTAGATGAATGTGATACGATAGATGACGATGGTACCAGTAAGATGGTTCGTGAGCGCTTGTTGGTCTTGTTTTAGATGTTAGATGAATGTGATACGATAGATGACGATGGTACCAGTAAGATTTCTCGCGAGCGCTTGTTGGTCTTGTTTTAGGAAGGAAGGAAATGTTTTATTTAACGTCGCACTCATCACATTTTATTTACGGTTATATGGCGTCAGACATATTGTTAAGGACCACACAGATATTGAGGGAGGAAACCCGCTGTCACCACTTCATGGGCTACTCTGTTCTTTGCAGCATCCCACAGACAGGGTAGTACATACCACGGCCTTTGATATACGAGTCGTGGTACACTGGCTGGAACGAGAAATAGCCCAATGGGCCCACCGACGGGGATCGATCCCACACCTACCGCGGATCGAGCGAACGCTGTACCACTGGGCTACGTCCCGCTCCGTCTTGTTTTAGAATGTGATACAATAGAAGCCGATGGTACGAGTAAGATTGTTCGTGAGCGCTTGTTGGTCTTGTTTTAGATGTTAGATGAATGTGATACGATAGAAGCCGATGGTACCAGTAAGATTGTTCGCGAGCGCTTGTTGGTCTTGTTTTAGGTGTTAGATGAATGTGATACGATAGAAGCCGATGGTACGAGTAAGATGGTTCGCGAGCGCTCGGTCTCTTGAACACGCCACGCGAATCTTGGTTTAGATTTGAGGTAGAATACTAATCTGTGGGATTATATGGCGTACATTTTGTATAACAATCTTACATTCACCAATCGTATAGCCGTCCATGGATGAACCCCTGTCCGGTATTCCGTGACTGTTACATTTATGACTCCGGTAGGTTGTATGGAAGTGAATACAAGACATTGCCGCCTACTGGAAATGTCTTCTCTTATTCTTTATGACAAATATTTCAATCAGAATATATATCAATTTATTTTCGTACTTGCATCCAGTTACAGTTACAGCTCGACGAGTCATATATATTGCATGAAATCAGCAACTTGACCAAATCTTTTGAGGGCTGTAGACAACGGGTGGGTGACCTAACCTGTTTTGGATGTTAAGACTCGTATAAAAGGCGGACCGGAGAAAATTCATGTACCCGCCGCCCCATTCATTGTGCCAACTGCTCCGGGAGTCATTGTACGCTTGATCACCGTTGTACTGCGTATGAAAGAGATTTGCAAGTTCTGGCTCCTAAACAACACCTATTCAACTCGTTCCACGAGTTCCTCCATCCTACAATTAATCCAAGACGTTTTCAACAGGGGATCGAGCAGTCTTATGTAGATTTTGATCTCGTCGTGGTGGTTGCTGGCCTTTTAAAATGGTGGTCTTCACCAACAGCCACTCCTGGGATTTATCAATTTTGATTTGGCAAGGGCATTGAGGAATGCATGTGACATCCTTGAAGATCATGCAGGGATTGACATGCATGATGAACCACTGATCGGCCAAACGAAGGGGTGGTATGAAGAGACACGTGGGTGTGAGGACTCGCTTGATTGAGTGGCAGAAGGTGGAAAGGCGAGTACACAACTCCCAATACAATCTCCTATTGCATCTCCAAACAGGAAGGCGCTTTAGGGACTATTTAAATTAATTTCAACCATTTTGACCAAGAGTAAACTTTGAGAATTACCACCACCTAATACGGTAGGAAATTCTCCAGATAATTTACCAAGTGATCTCCTATTCTAGGCTCTTTTTGGGGATAAATCCCAACAGGGTTGATCTGAACATAATTTAATGGAATGCGAAGGGTCTTTGCACTCAGGGACATGGAGATGAGTTAAGTCCTTTATCTATCGTCCCAAAACAAAACCAGATATTATTATTTGTGACCAGGTCTACAGGCTGGTAGGTAGGTACTGGGTTCGGATCCCAGTCGAGGCATGGGAATTTTAATCCAGATACCGACTCCAAACCCTGAGTGAGTGCTCTGCAAGGCTCAATGGGTAGGTGTAAACTACTTGCACCGACCAGTGATCCATAACTGGTTCAACAAAGGCCATGGTTTGTGCTATCCTGCCTGTGGGAAGCGCAAATAAAAGATCCCTTGCTGCTAATCGGAAAGAGTAGCCCATGTAATGGCGACAGCGGGTTTCCTCTCAAAATCTGTGTGGTCCTTAACCATGTGTCTGACGCCATATAACCGTAAATAAAAATGTGTTGAGTGCGTCGTTAAACAAAACATTTCTTTCTTTCCATAATGTGTTAAGTTCACCCGTAGGGAGGCTAGGTTACAATGTGAGTTGGGGACTATGGCGCTGTTCTAAAAAAAAGGGGCAAAACAAAGCTATCTTAATTATGTGAGAATTTAATAGTATCAATACTCTCTGGGGCTCGCTCCCATGATAACGCTATAGTGTCATTTCGCTTTTTGATACCCGTCGTTAGCGCGAGTGACGACAAGACTATATCCCTCGCTGACACTAGTGTACACTCGACTGTTTCGCCGTACTTCAGCCATGGAAATCATGCTTTGTTTGTATTGCAGACTTTTAATACAGTTTAGTTTACAGGTGTATCACGTGTGGGTAGATTAATCAATGAATCGGCTGCCAACTCGGTTGATTCCATTTCTTCTCTTTTGTCGTCAGTGCCGGTATTGTCATCGACTAGGCATTGTCCGGAATCTGGGGTTTCCGTGACAAAAGAATATTAATTATAATTAGTCGCATAAGAAAAAAGCGTATTGAATAATCTATAAGTAAGTAAATGTTTAATCAAATCGCGAGCGCATGAACCGGTGTTTTATACAATACGAGGGAAAACTTGAATTTGTGTAATCATTATTATACGCCGTTCTTTGACGGGTCGTATTATGGTATAGTATTGTCCGTTCGTCCATACGTCCATACGTCCATACGTCCATCCATAAACTTTTCGTTTCCGAGATATATCTTCCTTATCAATTCATACAGGATCATCTAAGCTTGCATGCAAGTACAACTTGGGATGGCGATGTGTTGTATACTATAACTAGGTCACCGTGACCTACTTTTGACGGGCATATCATGTACCTCATTGGTATTCTTGTTTGGGTTTTGTTTTTGTGATACCGTGTGGGTTTTTTTTAAGTTTAGAGTTTTCCTTCCCCTAGAAAGATTACCTTTCTTGATTTACATCACGTTTACCCCATCACGCTTGCACATTTGCCAATAGGACGGACTTTTGTTTGCACTATAAACATGAAATATACCACTTTCAGTTGGTTGTATTCCAAAATGTACATTTACAACTGGTTTTTGCCGTTGGGCCCCATGAGTGTCGAAATCGTCCCTTTATTGAATGAATGCATGTTTTAGAGGTAGTCCGTAACCTAGACCGTGTAAAATGTATTAATTCGTCATTATGTGATTGGAGTACAAATCGCTACCCTCCTTCTCCATTGGTTCTTGTGTTATAGTGTATCAACCAAATGGCGACTCACACTTTTGTCGTATCATAGCGGTTGACTGTTTATAGGTTAATATATAAAATACACAAGTTTGTTAAACCTGTAGCTGTTTTGAGTTGAGATCGGTTTCTGTAAAACATGTAGGACGTCGCCAACTGACGGAAACTACCATGTCAGCCAAGGTAAAATGCGATCTTATCGTTGGAGCAAGCTTTACAAAAACATTTTGTCCCTTGGGTTGGAATTACCTTATGGATTCTATCAATAGTACAGTGCGTCGACTAACCCCTACCCTGCTTCCACTAGCCCGAGTGCTCTGACAGTAAGAGAGCAAGACGGACATTTGGACAGTAATAAAAGCGTCATAACTGTCCAAACGTCCGTCCGTCTTGCTCTATTACAGTCAGAGTACTCGGGCTATGTGCCCACATGATCAATTGTGAAACAGCGCTATGTGTTTGTTTTGTTTAACGACACCACTAGAGCATATTGATTTGTTAATTATCAGCTATTGGATGTCAAACATTTGGTAATTGTGACATATAGCCTTAGAGAGGAAACCCGCTACATTTTTTCATTAGTAGCAAGGGATCTTTTATATGCACCATCCCATAGACAGGATAGCACATACCACGGCCTTTGATGTACCAGTCGTGGTGCACTGGCTGGAGCGAGAAATAGCCTACTATCACTGCATGGTTTATCAACGATTGACCGGCCTCGGTGGCGTCGTGGTTAGGCCATCAATCTACAGGCTGGTAGGTACTGGGTTCGGATCCCAGTCGAGGCATGGGGTTTTTAATCCAGATACCGACTCCAAACTCTGAGTGAGTGCTCCGCAAGGCTCAGTGGGTAGGTGTAAACCACTTGCACCGACCAGTGATCCATAACTGGTTCAACAAAGGCCATGGTTTGTGCTATCCTGCCTGTGGGAGGCGCAAATAAAAGATCCCTTGCTGCCTGTCGTAAAAGAGTAGCCTATGTGGCGACAGCGGGTTTCCTCTAAAAACAGTGTCAGAATGACTATATGTTTGACGTCCAATAGCCGAGGATAAAATAAAAAATTAATGTGCTCTATTGGCGTCGTTAAATAAAACAAACTTTATCAAAGGTTGTGGCAACTGCATAACTAGTACAATAAAACATATCAAGCTGCTAATGGAAAAATGTAGCGGGTTTCCTCTGAAGACTATGTCAGAATTATTCATGTTTCATATTCAATAGCCAATGACTAATAATTACCAAATACGCTCTAATCGAGTTGTTAAACAAAAACAAACAAACTTACAAGTTCGTCATTCACATTGTTTGTAAGCCGACTGTGGGTAACGGAAGTACTGTAAACCCCGGGGGAGGGAGGAATACGTGCATATAAATATTGCATGGTTTGCGTCCATCAACTAACGGACCAACCAAAACGAACAGTGCGGTAACTATTGTGTACGATTCCGGTAGTCGTCGTACTAATAAAGCGAAAACCGAGTCGGTGATTAAGGTAGTTGGAGTTTTCCCGCCACGTCGGGTTTCAGTATACGATCCATCATTTAGTCAAAAATAAAATGAAACGAGAGATATTGAAAGTGAGCGAAGATGGCAAAAATTAATGTGGATATTAAAACATATTACGTGGTATTTGTGTGAAAACTAAACATTATTAGTATAGTCAAGTTAGGGTATAATAGTGATACCAACATTCTACTTTGCATGCAGTTAGGCCATCATGTAATGAATAAAACTTGATATAGAACCAACCTGGCAGCGATCCCTATTGGCCAGGTGACGTCAGAATTCAAAATAGCCGCAAACTAACTACTTCTCAGTCTGTTTGTATCACATTTAGTAAGGTATAAATATTAGCTCCAATGACACATATCAGACAATATTATTACTATTTATGTGTTGCTATTATATATTAATCCTTATTATCACAAATACCCTATACACAATAACATAAGTGCTAAAGCTTAAATATCAAAGGAATTGTTCATTTTTTACAAACACATGGAACTTGACACAAATCTTCTATTGCTTAGGTGTGTCAATTTAAAAACGGCAAATAATTAAAAATATATTATTTCATGACAAAATAACGGCGAATACGCTGAAATAAAATAATAAATAGTCGGAACATGAACTCACAATTTTTTTATAATTATAATGATTTTTAAAAAAGAGGAATTTGTGTATTTTGGGGTTATTTTTACGGAGCTACCGTAATAATAATAATACAATACGACCCGGCAGTTGTCTCAGCGTTACTGGTATAAAATAAACATATATTTTGAGTTTTATTGCCTCTTACAATTTTGCGCATTTGAAATATGACTACATACAGCAAAATAACCTTTTAGTCATATTTATTTGCGGTAAAATTCATTTTTAAAATTTACGTTAACACCCTCAAAATTGAAAATTATGAAGCATTATTAAGTTCAGGAGCTGTTGTTAGTATGTGTACTACTACTGCCCGCAGTTAGTTTCTCTGTCAGATAATCTACCTCCGCAGCTAATAATTTGTAAAAAAAATTATTATTTATTTATTATTATTTTGTTTTATTATTATTATTATTATTATTATTATTATTATTTAAGTACTGCAGGGGCAATATTATGCTATTCATATGTCAATGGAAAACGTACACAAAAGGGGCCGCTAGATTCATATACCCCTCCTCCCCTTCCACTGTTCAGACCGCGCGCTGTTTTTACAGTACTTTAATATTGTGTATTCCTCCTGTTCCAGATGGTTCGGTAATATGGATCAATCAAATACTTATTTACCGCCTATATACATTTTTGCTGTGTATATAGCCAGCCCTCGTTAGCGGAGGCTATATACAGGGCCGTCGTATATATAGTCACATCGTATATAAACACGGTCTAGTTGACAGTATTCTTTAAAATGTAACAATTCCTATCCTAAGCCAGCTGTTATGGCATATTTTGCACAATAATGAATTTGACAAGGTGGAAAATGAAGGTGTTTGTGATCCAGATGTTTAGATATTTTTCGCGTACGACTAACGATAAATTTACCTGTAGATGCAAAGGCCTAACTAGTCGGTATTGTCGACGTTTAACATGCTTCTGTTACTAAAATGAATTAATGTATAAGCTTATTATCATTCAGTACATGTTTGTTGTTGTTTTTTTGTTTTATTTACCCTACGTCGCAGAGGACGGTCAAATGTTTTCGTTACACGAGCTTGTTAAATCGTTTTGACACTGCGGTTATTCGTGGGATGTCCATCACGTGACTCAAAAAGAATACGTCACACCTCTGCTCTCCAAATAGCCGTTATTTTTTTCTGAATTATGGACCGTCGATATAATTCAATTTTTGTTTAATATAAAATAATAATAATAAGTGGGATATGGTAGTTATGTAGATGGTTCAATAAAGTACTTTTAGGTACAAATCAAATGTATATATTTTCAGATAATACTTTCTATGGTTATTAATTAAGTCAACCCATCCGTGACTGAGTGCCTTTAATATATACAGGGCATTTGTAATTAGACACGTTTCTTTTGCTGTTCAGTATATCCATATTTTTGGGCGAATATGGTGAACATATATATTACTTTCTTTTTATATGCACCATTGGATTCATAGTTCCTTGAAACATGAGTATAGAATTTGTCATAATGGTTTTATGTGCCTTAGAATACGTTTCTATACAAATTTTGAAATTCAAAATAGCAGTCACCAGGGGGATAGTGATGTTTTATATCCTGATTTTAAATTGACCCCCACAATGATGCAGAACATCTGTGCCAAGTTTCATTGATATAGTGCCTTGTCCACTGGGCTAATGCAGGGTATTTGTAATTAGATGCATTTCTTTTGTTGTTCAGTATATTCGTATGTTTTAAAAATAATGATTAATATATAACATCAACACATAAATAGTAATTATATTGTCAGTGGAGCTAATATAATATAGCTTGCACTTTTAAATATGATACAGAGTAAGAAATAGTCAATTGGCGGCCATTTTGAATTGTGACGTCACCTGGTCAATAGGGGTTACTGCCGGGTTGGTCCTATATCATGTTTTACTCTAAACATGATGGCCTAACTGCATGCAAAATGGGATGTTAGTATCACATGCTGCACTATTTTACTACTATATGTGACAACTCTACTACACTATATTGTGTAGAAGCTAAAACATAATGTCGTATGGAAGCTAAAACATAGTACACGATATTGATTAAAACATATTTTATTGTTTTTGAATCACAAATGGCTTACAGACAGGTTTTGAAACTTACTAGGCGTGTGAAAACGAAAACCAGTATATTACAATACAAGTTACAATACGTGAGGAAAATTAAATAAAAAACGTTCGAAAGTTTAAACATATTTCGTGGTTATTTTTGGAAAACGAAAAACAAAATTGATATAATATCGTGAGCAAGGTAAGACATCACGTGTGACAACGAAATTTTACACACCCGTTAGCGATTAATATCTGAATTTCTTTTAATCAATCAACTCGAAAATGATCGATGTAAAGGTATTTGATGTCAAACATAGGATTGTTGTGGTATTAGAGCGGAAATCTTTGCCAACGTTTTGGTTGTCGGGAATTGCCAAAAAAATACATAGCTTGGTCTCTAGCTGTAATGAGAGCGTATTTATGTCCAAATGTCCGTCTAGCTCTCTTACAGTCAGAGTACTCGGGTTAGAGGGATATATGGCTTTTTATGTTTTTATGTACCCTCTGTGTGTTCTTTTACCCCGAGCCGAAGGCGTGGGGGTAAAAGAGCACACAGAGGGTACATAAAAAGCCATATACCCCGAGAGATGCTTCTACAACGAATTTATCTTGCCGACATGTTAAACCATATAGCCAAATAATCAAATTAACGCCAGACATTAATTGTTAACAATTTATTAACGGAGCCGTACCACGCGGACGCGAATGAAACCACTTGCCAGTGACGAAAAATAGTTCCATCGATAAACGAGTTTTTAACTTCAAATGTTTGTAATACGAAATTATTGCAATATTGATTGATTATCAATGTTATTTATAATCTAATTATTGCTTTAGCATTAACTGGGGTGGCTGGAAACTGTTGGAAATTACAGACTAAGAGAATTTGGCTCCGCCCACAGAGGTATAAGGGATTTGTCCAACGGCAAACAACCAATGAGATTAAAGAATTTTACATGAAGGCGAGATAACAACATTTATAAATGTTTGCATTACTACCAAATAACTAAAGCGAATCGTAACGCATTTCTACAATGATTACAACTAATTTTAGGTTAGAATGATGGAAATACATGGTGAAAAGGTCTCGGGTTAGCACATTTTGCCCGAATATCTATATTATTTTTGCCCGAATGTCATATTTTCCTCCAGCACTAGGTGGTCAGTTGCCCGACCCCCTGCCCTCTCCCATCACGTATGCTTATGAGAACATGCCCAGCTCACTTTCTCTCGTTGCTATCCAACAGCTGGATGTAAGATTTCGTGGATCTGAAGTAGTGTCTATGTAGCTCTGAAATAGTGCTGAAGTGGATGTGAAATAGTGCTGACGTAGAACTGAAATAGTGCTGACGTAGATCTGAAACGGTGCTGACGTAGATCTGAAATAGTGCTGACGTAAATCTGAAATAGTGCTGACGTGGATGTGAAATAGTCCTGACGTAGATCTCAAATAGTGCTGACGTAGATCTGAAACGGTGCTGACGTAGATCTGAAATAGTGCTGATGTGGATCTGAAATAGTGCTGACGTAGATCTGAAATAGTGCTGAAGTGGATGTGAAATAGTGCTGACGTAGATCTGAAATAGTGCTGACGTAGATCTGAAATAGTGCTGACGTAGATCTGAAATAGTGCTGACGTAGATCTGAAATAATGCTGACGTGAATGTGAAATAATGCTGACGTAGATCTGAATAGTGCTGACGTAGATCTGAAACGGTGCTGACGTAGATCTGAAATAGTGCTGACGTGGATCTGAAATAATGCTGACGTAGATCTGAAATAATGCTGACGTAGATCTGAAATAGTGCTGACGTAGATCTGAAATAATGTAGATCTGAAATAGTGCTGAAGTGGATCTGAAATAGTACTGACGTAGATCTGAAATAATGCTGACGTGAATGTGAAATAATGCTGACGTAGATCTGAATAGTGCTGACGTAGATCTGACAGGGTGCCTACGTAGATCTGAAATAAAACTGACGTAGATATGAATTAGTGCTGACGGGGGAGTGAACAATAACAGTCGTTACGGCACGACTACGTCGGGAGGAGAGTCACATCTACTTAAACTGCATTTTCAATTTGGTCACTTTGACGAGTTGCTGTATGTTTTGATCAGTTTATCGAAAGACATCACGAATCAGAATCAGAATGTTGACTTTTCTTCCACGATGTCAGTGACCCCAGAATGACATTTGAAGCTCATCAACATGCAAATGTGTGTGCAGTGATAATTTACCGGGGGCAGTGTGTGTGTGTGTGCAAATAGTGATTTTTGATTTCCGTGTAAACATTTCATACTACAGCTTATGTTTAATATAAAGGATAGAGAAACCAGCCACGTAGACCTTTATAGTATTAAGAACTTAACCCACCCATAGAAGTCAAAACACTGGACAATATTCCAGTAATGACATAAAACACACAAGCCATATATTAGATACTGTATACGATTACTATATTTTAATTATTTATTCACCATTCATTTGTTATCCAAAACACGAGTATTTTGTTATTTTGACGTTAGCAAATTACATCTGGAGCCATCCAGACATAACAATTTAGCTTTTCCCACATCTTGTTATTGCACTCCAAATCAAGTCAATCTTTAATTCTTTATACATTGTATATGAATACTACAAAGAACATGGCACATATAATGTATGGATATGGATATGTATGTACATGAGTATGTTACAAACACTGTGTACGTCAGTGATTCAAGACTCCCCATCCTTGACATTGTCACATTGATCTGGGGCAATAAAACAAAAACAAAAAGAAAAGAAAAAAAAGAAAGAAAGAAAAAGAAAGAAAAAAAGAAAGAAAATGGCACATTTTAAAACATAAGTAAGACCATTTAAATACGAACATTTATACAGTCATGTGTGGAATTTAAGTAAATAAAGGCACATTTTGTACCTAGACAAACCTAAGGTTATACATATTTTAGATGGTTTAATAATGAATAGGACTATGCTACTTATACTGAGATAGAGGATCTGGAAATATCTGCTTGTCTGTGTAAAACATTTCATAACATGCCTGCCCAACTATCGGTGATATGTGAGCTGGGCACTCTAGAAGAAAAAAGCATTCGCACCTACGGGTTTCGAAACGTTCTTCCTTCTCACTGTAAATCAACAAAAAATTTTAACATGTCGTGTTAACAGTCTGCAACTCGTGATACTGGGTTCCAGGACAAAAACAGGCTCAATCTCAAATAGGTACAAGTTAATGCTGATTCGGGGAGGAATGTTGGTCAGTCGGTATCGAGCGCTCGCTCGAGATGCTTCCGTCGTAGGATCGAACCGCCTGAGTGAACCCATTCTCTGATAGGATTTTCCCCGTTCCAACCATTGTCGCACGACTGGTATTTCAAACTTTGTAGTATGTGCTGTCCTGTCTGTGAGAAAGTGCATATACACTCTTCAAAAAAACAGTAGGGAACTCTAATAAGAATTTACAATTGCCAAAATTGTAAGGTATATTAGCCGTGGGGAATGGTTATATGATAATTGTAAATTAATTGGACAAACATTACAACCGGTAGTTCAGTATTACAGTAGGTTTTATGACCACCAAAGATCTTGAAGGACGATTGGGGTCAGAAGTGAAATTTGAAAGTTGATGGGTTTTTTATCAGTAAATCGCAAATTCAAACAATAAAAATGACTGAAAACAAAACAATAACAACTGTATGATCAACAGAATGAAAAAGATTGACAGAAATAATGTTCCACAGTGATTAATCGACGTTCCTGGAAATTGTCAAAATCGAGAATGACACCCCACGCACGTGCACGGGGCAACTGCGTGATGCACGTGCATACTATGGAATGTGTTTAGGTGTGTTGATAAACAGACCTGAACGTTCTTTACTAGGATGGCTGTGGTCAAAACGTACGTTCGGTCTAATAGTTGATATTAACAGTAATATTTCAGATTCCCCTACTTTTTTTGAAGAGTATTATAAATGATCCCTTCTTATTGCTAATGAAAAAGAAAAGACCAAATATTTGACATTCAATAGCCGATGGCTAACATATCCATGTGCCCTAGTGGTGTTGTTAAACCTTAATGGTAAAGTTGATTCCTTGTCTGTTGAGATCATTCCAGTATTTTATTTTATTTTTGTTGCAATCAGAACTGATTTGCTATCACACTAGGGCCGTAAATATGTTTTAGTTAGAAAATATGTTTACATTTTATTTTAAACCTGGGTGGGGTTTTTTTTAGGATATGTAAGAAATAGAATACTTCATTCGTGTCCGTTACTATTAGTCTTAGAACTCGTTACAGTGCCGCTGTCAAAAACATTACAGCTCTATTATTAAAAAAACAACTATGTTGTGGTTAGCATTTTGGTGTTTATTATTACGTTTTGCCTCAAATGACACCTAATACCTACAATTACCCATGTAGATGGCCAAAAAGAATGATTTTGAAGTTATGTACAGAATAAATATTTATTCTGATTTGCATCGATATTATAAATACGCAATATTTATTAATTAATCAATGTACTCTAGTGGTGTCGTTAAATAAAAATAAAAATGTATACTTCGCCCACCCCGATGACTCGCCTTGGACTACTGTAACAAACTGGCACGTGTAGGCCTACTGTAACAAACTGGCATGTGTAGGACTACTGTAACAAACTGGCACGTGTAGGCCTACTGTAACAAACTGGCACGTGTAGGCCTACTGTAACAAACTGGCACGTGTAGGCCTACTGTAACAAACTGGCATGTGTAGGACTACTGTAACAAACTGGCACGTGTAGGCCTACTGTAACAAACTGGCACGTGTAGGCCTACTGTAACAAACTGGCATGTGTAGGCCTACTGTAACAAACTGGCACGTGTAGGCCTACTGTAACAAACTGGCACGTGTAGGCCTACTGTAACAAACTGGCACGTGTAGGCCTACTGTAACAAACTGGCACGCGTAGGCCTACTGTAACAAACTGGCACGCGTAGGCCTACTGTAACAAACTGGTATGCGTAGGCCTACTGTAACAAACTGGCATGTGTAGGCCTACTGTAACAAACTGGCATGCGTAGGCCTACTGTAACAAACTGGCATGTGTAGGCCTACTGCAACAAACTGGCATGTGTAGGCCTACTGTAACAAACTGGCATGTAACAAACTGGCATGCGTAGGCCTACTGTAACAAACTGGCATGTGTAGGCCTACTGTAACAAACTGGCATGCGTAGGCCTACTGTAACAAACTGGCATGCGTAGGCCTACTGTAACAAACTGGCATGTAACAAACTGGCATGCGTAGGCCTACTGTAACAAACTGGCATGTGTAGGCCTACTGTAACAAACTGGCATGTGTAGGCCTACTGTAACAAACTGGCACGCGTAGGCCTACTGTAACAATCTGGCACGTGTAGGCCTACTATAACAAACTGGCACGTGTAGGCCTACTGCAAGTCTGACGCCATTGAGACACGATTACGTCAGCTCGGTTAATGACAATGGTGGGCACTTCCTGGTATTAAAATATTGCACCATCCCTAATTTCACCCTTCGTGTTATATCAATACCACCAGTATAGCGTGTCTGGTTCAGAACAAGTGGCAATTGGGTTGATACACATTTAATCATCACTTCATCGAGATGGAAACGCTCCACAATGCCGAGCAGCTATTCAGAACGTCGTGTTTGTTACCGTTTCCACGATACGGCTCGGTCAGCCCTGGAGGCCTGTCAGAACACAGACCCTCTGTTTGTCGTCTTTTAAAATATTCATTAATCACCATAATACCGCCTGACAGAAAAAAAAAATCCCTTGTCCAGAGCCACTAAAAGTTTTATTATTATTTAACGACACGTATAGAGAGCGCATTGATTAATTAATCATCGGCTATTGGATGTCAACTATTTGATAATTCTAATTCAGAGAAATCCTGCTGCATTGTTCCCTTAGCAGCAAGGGACCTTTTATATGTACTCTACTACACGGCGGAAGCAAGTAGACATTGGGGGGGGGGGGGGATGACTGAGATCAAGGGCGCAAAGCATATTTTCTAGGTGTTTCAGGGGATATGCTCTCCCGTAAAAAAATTAAAACTAGATGTCCTGAAAGCCAATTTCCTGTAGTAAAATTCATCTCAGCCTTACGATTTACTACCAACAATATTTTTTATTCAGAACTGTTGGGGGGGGGGGGGGGGGGAGGGGGCTGTAGCGCCCTCTGCTCCGCCGTGCCTGAGCACATAATTATCAGGGCCTTTAATACATTAATCGTGGGGTACTAGTTGGGTCGAGACAAGACAAGACTTTATTTACTCTCTGGCCGTTGCACAACGGCGTAGGAGGAATATATACATAATATTTCTATAAACACGTGACAAGATGAAAGAGAAATACAAAAGTTAAATTACAATGATTGTGAATTAATTCCTATGAACATTTGCATACAACATAAAGCTGTGAATATTCATAAAAATACAAATATATAAACTGTTTAGCCGGTAGAACTAGTTATTGTTATTGGTAAATTAATGTTCAATATATATATAAAATGTACTTCTGGGGGTTGGGGATATGAAATATCAAGGATGTTTAAATGCATTCATAATTACTTTTATAAACTTTGCTAAATTCTTTAGTGTACTGATTCGTTTGTTTTGCATTAGTTCTTTGAATTTATAAGTACTTGGTCGAGTATTGTAATAGGGATGTATAAATTGAGTCCTAGAATTACTAAAAAAGTGGCAAATGAAAAGATAGAGAGAATAAAATTTCCATTGAGAGAGTTCAATAATCTGACTCAAGCATCTCAGGCGAGCGCTCTACCGCATTAGCTACATCTCTCCCATCCCAGAGCCACTATTGTTGGGAGGTAGCCCAGTGGTAAAGGTTGGACTATACCAATTAAAATCCCATAGGCGACCATGTTAACGTTTGTGTTTAAAAACACTATATGCAATATATCAACCAAACTATGACCCATAAATATCAGTACTACAGTCCCTACCTCAAAGTATTAACTGCAGAAAATGGTACCTTTCATGGCTCATTTTCGGTATAACCAGATGTTTCTACAACACCCCTAGTTTCGCACAAAATGTGAGTACTTTTTTTTACAAGTACCCCATACATATTCTAAGCACAAGGCTACTTGACACGGTGGTACTACATCAAATAAAATTGCATACATTTTTAGCTCAGATGAAACTTTTTTTTTTTTCAACCAACACACATTTATAACCAATCACAGGACTTGTGGTGTTAACTTCTCTATCAAGAGTTCGATGCACCTCGAACTTTGACTCAGCCGGAAATTAATTGGTAGTGCTACCTAAAGCGCTCGCTTAATGCGCGGTCAATTTAGTATCGATCCCCGTTAGTAGGCCCATTGGCCTATTTCTCTTTCCAGCCAGTGCACCACGACTGGTATATCAAAGGCCGTGGTATGTGCTGTCCTTTCTGTGGGGTGGTGCATATAAACGATCCCTTGCTACTTATAAAAAAAATGTAACGGGTTTCCTCTCTAAGACTATATGTCAAAATTATCAAATGTTTGACATCCAGTAGCCGATGATTAATAAAGCAATGTGCTCTAGCGGTGTCGTTAAACAAAATAATATTTTAAGAAGACAAGTTTAAGAAGTTATGTTTGTCATATGAAAACACTGTGTATTGCGGACACTATTTCCAGTAAATAGTCAGTCGGTAGAGTGCTCGCCCAAGCTGCGTAGGTCGTGGGATCAAACGTCCTCGGCGGAGCCATTGCGTCGTTTCCTGTTCTAACCAGCTCCCTCCCCGCGACAAGTACATTAAACCCTGTGGTATGTGCTGTTATATGTGTGGGAAATAAATCTAAACCTCCCTAATGTTTAGACTTTAGTATAAAAACACTGTGTACATTAACCAAACTTAATGTCCATTTTTACGGGTTGAAACTAATCTACGACTTGAAACCGGACATCACAAAGTTTATTTTATCTTATATCAACTACAAATACAGTCAAACTGCGTCGTTGTCTCGACCTCTGTTATCTCGCAGGTAACCTCGAGGTTGATGAATTGGTCCCATGACATCAATTTCACCAAAACGTACTATGTTTATCTCGAATTGTTTGGCTCCTTCAACACAGAGACAACGGTGTTTTACTGTATTTATAGCGAGCGCCAGCGAGCGCTTACGACAAGGTGAAAAAACCTAAACATACTGAGTCCCGTATGTAAGGAATGGAAAATGTTTTAGAAATGTTATAACGAAAGTGAAATCGCGCCAAAAAACCCAAACAAAAATCGGAGTAAATGGGTAACAGATCTGCGATAAATGCAGAAAAAGGCTAATTAATCTTATTTTCGTAAATATCTTATGCTCGGGATCGTGTTGATATATTTTTAGAAAATACATTCGATACATTACCGTGCAAAACAAGAATAGGATATATATATATATATATATATATATATATATATATATATATATATATATATATATATATATATATATATATATATATAAATCTGATCAGTTGATTCATAAATACATGAACAGTATAAATGTGTTTTGTCACGTATTGTGGTCTATTAATATATGAACAAACAAAATAATATGACAAACGAACATTTACGGTAATTTAAAACAAATACTAATGTAAACTTACAAAGCCTAAATCATGTCAATTTTTTTTTCTTTAAAAAATTTAATTTTATACAAGGAATCTGACAATATTTTTATCTCATCGACTGACTTCCGTTTTAGTAAGTACTTAATATTTGACAAATACGATAGTTACACATCAGACGTACGATTATAATATTACATTCAGGTCCGTCCCGTGTCCTAAATGAACGCCGGCGATTCTGCAGAAATAATCAAAGACCATGTGCTAGAATATCTGTAAGTAAGATTAAATAATCAATTCCGTATAGTTACTTTGTCAATTTTGGCCGACTGCCTTTTATTCTTCATGGAATACTTTTCAAGAGGGGTGGAAGCCTCCGAACAATGTGACGTAATTAATATGACGTCATGAGAGGATAATAAACGAGTTACCAGTTATTATCAAATTTATGTCCCGAGTGAAATAATTTTCACTTGTCACGATCGTTAGTGGGTGACAATTGAAAATTATTTCACGAGGGACATGAATTTGATAATAACCGATACCGGGTTTGTTATTCTATTTATTATCCCAGCTATTTGGGTGGGGTTTTTTTTAAAGCCTTTATTTTCGATATAGCCTACATTGGCTACACGTCCATATACATAATTATATAGAAACAACGTAAACTACTTTACTGTTCTGGGTTTTGCTTTAACTTCGTATTTTATTCACGGTTCACAGATAATCTTCAAAACCCAAAGTTCTATATATTCTGTAAAATAAAATCTATAATGAAATGCATTAAACTACCATTTTAACACTGAAACCATAAAGACGTCAACGCAAACGCTTTAAACTACGTGACGTCGTTGTGTGTTCTTTGCCAAATCGTGATGACGTCATATTTAGTACCGACAAGGTGATTGGTTTGTTGGCGTCAAATCATCCAATAGTAGTGTACGTTAAACCAATGCTAGGGTAATAAATAAATAAATAAATTAATATATATATATATATATATATATATTGACTATAGTATATACAGCGTACATACATGACTTGTTCCATCGAGTAGTACTAATAGACTTCATCATATGTGGGCATGTGGGATAGAAAAGTACACCCGAGGTGGAAATTTCGACCCGACTTTTTCTATCCCACATGACCGCATATGATGGAGTCTTTTTCTCTCATTAATTCGGTAAATAAACCATTATTTTATACGAACTGAAAAAGATGGCTGAACAAATAACTTTTTTATTTGACCATTTTATCATAAATAAACTACACTATCGTATTTGCCGTGTTTGTTTCATGTGTTAAATAAAATTTAACACTACAAATTAACAAGATAGTTTTTAAAATGAAGGTTTTAATAACACAATATTAATTTATAACTTTGTCTAATGATCACGTCACCACCTCACATTAATATGACGTCATATATTTCCAACGACGTCATGTTAAACGCAAGCGCGTGATATCCCATGTAAGATAGAAGCTATCTTTCCCCGATGACGTCATGACGTTAGTTTGGTGACGTCATCGGTTTCCTCGACTGTTAAGTCTCTCGTATATGAAATTTTACAAACAACAGTGAATGTTTAGATAAATAAATTTAAAATAAAACTAATTTCTTTGTAGTTCATTCACTTCCCACTAGAAATATCAGTTCATTACGAATGTGACCTCTCTTGCTTACATTTGATTTGTGTACCTAAAAATACAGAGATTATTATACGAGCTTGTGTGTTGTACTGATTTTACGAAACGAGTGTCAGGATTTTTGTATTACCCTCGCTATCGCTCGGGTAATACATGAATCCCGACACGAGTCTCGTAAAATCAGTACGACTCACACGCGAGTGTAATAATTTCTTTATTATCCATATTATTGTTGTTGTTTTCTTTATGAATAACAAGACCCAACTCAAAATGTTTCAGCCACAACTAGGAGACGACGAAATGACGTCATATTTCAAATTCAGAGTCTGAGCTAGGACTGGAGAAACAACGTGTTATGACGTCGCTTCCCAAAATGACGTCATTACACTTGTTATTACACGTGTGCTTCGTATGATTATTATTAACTCGGTTATGTTGAACCATATGGATAATAAATAGAGATTATTATACGAGCTTGTGTGTCGTACTGTTTTTACGAAACGAGTGTCAGGATTATTGTATTACCCGAGCGAGAACGAGGGTAATACATGAATCCTGACACGAGTTTCGTAAACTCAGTACGATTCACACGCGAGTGTAATAATTTCTTTATTACCCACATTATCCAAAATATTATTTTCACGAATAATAAGCTAGGAACATGTCAAAACGTTTAAAACATAACGAAAAAGAGATGACGAAACGACGTAATTTTCAGAAATAACGTCATTGTGATAAGCGTTTACATTGGGAAAGCCGCATTAAATTATGACGTCGCTTTAGAAAATTACGTCATTTTTTGTACACGTGAAATCATTATGACACACGTGGGTCATACTGGTTATATTTCCTTGAATATCTTGAACTATGTGGATAATAAAGCTTTTTACGTCATTGCTTTTCTTTCGTGACGACATAGTTTCCTCAGCTTTTCACGTCTTGTATATTATATAATTTGTGTCATCTAAGAAGTTTAAAAGTTTACGTTTCTAAACTATTTACACTATGGGTAATAAATACAATAACCCACTCGATACTCGGAATTACAGATTATCTGTCCCGAGTGAAATTAACGAGCTCGTGACTGACAACATTAATTTCACTCGGGACAGATAATCCGTAATTCCTCGTAACTCGTAAGTTATTGTCTATTTCTTTCATGGGAATAGCTTTGTTCCATATACCTGAGGATGAGAGAAAGAAATTTCATGGGGCAGCTCTGTCCTATATATTACTACTCAAAAGAATTTAAGGGTCAGACGATATTTTCGACATTATTTTCTGAATGTCAATTATATTAGTTAGACCATAATGTTACGCATGGTATTGTTCCATTTTGACGAAAGTGGGTCTAAGCAACCCATAAATGAATTAAAATCCACTGTCATTGACACTGTCGACTAGTTCTAATGGCGAAAACATGCTTACATTTGCACGTAAATTAGGATAAAGCGAAAGGTCTGCTAAGTGCCCATAACTTGCTTTTTCACGAAGCGCTTCATTTGCACGCTTTGCACGTGTATTCCATGTTCCTAATGCTGAATTTCCGTATAATTGGAGCTTGCGTTCGTGTATGGTGCACACTCCAAATTCGACAATGGTACGACTTCAACTGACTATCGAAGATCGAGGAAGGGCTATTGCTTGGCTTCAGGATGACAATACGCAAAGAAATGTTGCTCTGAGACTTGGTGTCAGTCAGTGTCGTTGCCGACTGTGGCAACGGTACCAAGCAACGAATTCTGTTCGAAATCGTCCACGTTCGGGAAGACCCCGAAGCACTACAAATAGAGAGGACCGCTACATCACCAATATGGCTCTACGTCAACGCACAACCACTGCACGCCGATTACGTGACAATCTACGGACTGCGACTGGAACTCGAGTGTCTGATCAAACCATACGCAATCGTCTGAGAGCCAATAATCTACGCTGCCGTCGCCAGGCTGTTTGACCACCACTCCTACCACGTCACAGAACGGCCAGACGTCACTGGTGCACGCTTCATCTGCGGTGGCAACGTGTTCAGTGGGGTCGAGTGATGTTCACTGATGAGTCCAGGTTTAGTCTCCAGATCAACGACGGTCGGGTTCGTGTCTACAGACGTCCTGGGGAGCGCTTCGCTGACGTTAACGTTAGACAACGTCACCGGTTCGGTGGTGGCAGCGTCATGGTGTGGGGCGGCATCTCTATCCACCACAGGACCCCCCTCTATGTGGTGGATGGCAATCTGAATGGAATCCGCTATCTGAATGAGATTATCCGGCCGTTGGTTCTCCCAGGCCTTCAGCAGATTGGCGGCGGGGCAGTTCTGCAGGATGACAATGCCAGACCCCACCGCGCCAGGGTGGTAACGGACTTTCTCAGACAACAAGGTATCGCCAGGATGGATTGGCCAGCATATTCGCCTGACTTGGCCCCAATAGAGAACGCCTGGGACGAATTAGGCAGGAGAGTTCGGGATAGCCATGCCCCTCCGGCCAACCTTCATGATCTGGGTCAACTTCTTATGGCAGAGTGGCAGGCCATTCCCCAAGAGTTCTTCAGACGTCTGATCAACAGCATGAGGCAACGATGTGTCGAGTGTATTCGCGCCAGGGGTGGATTCACACACTATTAAACGAATGTTCTAATGTGTAAAATCCATGTTTGACAACCTTCAACTTTGACAGCATGTCATGTGACTTTCTTGTATACAGTGACGTTTATTTGTGGGTTTTTTGTAAATATGGAACAATAAATTAAATTTTTGGTGTAGTTTACATCATCAATCTAATACACTCTGAAACTTATTTGGTTATACATTTTTGACCCTTAAATTCTTTTGAGTAGTATACATGAGGATTAGTGAAAGATTTATTCCGCATGTGCTGACGTCATGTAATGGGTCTGTTTTGCATGGCTAGGGATGGGAGAATAACTAATCAACCATATACCAGAAATCGAACGCCCGTTGGCACACACACGCACGCACGCACGTACGCACGCACGCACACACACGCACACACACACGGTATGTGCGCGCAAATCTCTCCACACACACACACTCTCACACACACGCACACACACACACGACATGCGCGCGCAAATCTCTCTCCACACACACACACTCTCTCACACACACACACACACACGCACGCACGCGCGCGCACGTACGTATTTATACAGCGTATTTAATTTAGCTCACTTGCGCTCGCTTTTAGGTTTCACCTAGTTAATATTAATGTACGAGTACATACTTTTTTCAGAGATTTAAACATGTGCAACTCATTGATATTTTTTCTTTTCTTTTTTTTCTTTTTCAGAATCTGATACCGATGACTTGACATGCAAAGGTTTTACCGCCTACAGATGCAAGACATGAGTGAATAATTCGCGTCATTAGTGCTGAAATTGAAATATTCCAGACCATTTGTGCACATAAAGACCTCAGTATGCATTTCATCATAATCCTAGTTTGACTCCCGACAGTCGAAAGCAGTGGATATAAATTCACCGTCAAAAAACGCAGATTGTCTTGTTGTCCAGTCGCTGTTATTTAAAAAAAAAAGGAGAGAGTTCTGTATGATAAATATCATATTTACGTGTCATAGGAGATAGCGCATGTCAGTATTCATATAATCAAACAACGCTATTGTGTGGGCTTGTTTTCTCCTTTTGTCTGGAGTTGGCCATGATTCGGTAGTATGATATACTCAAACTTTGACCAACAAGTCATGTGACATTGCGCTTCAAAATGTATGGATGTGTATACAGTATATATTAAAACTCCATTGTTGTGTGATGTTATTGCTTCAGAAGAACAGATTTGACTGTCGTTCGATCTGAAAGTAGGAAAGACAGTTTTAAAAAGAAGCTGATTTTAAAAAAGCCTAATTGTACGGGTCTGTTTTGAAATTCAAGGAAAGTCATTATCCATGTGATCAATCCGAGAAAATAATTTCCATGCAGCCTTCTTCTTAAAGTATTAAAAACAGGAACTAATATTACGTTATTAAGAAGTAATTTTGCAGCATCGTTTGTCACGAAACTTAAACCTCTTTCAGCCATAACGTGAGCTAATTCTTGATTCTTTCAAAATGTCTCTAAACGACTCATTCTGTGCTGACTACAAGACTACGCCTAACGGGACCATCTCGATCCAGCTGTTCAACTGTTCTGCCCCTCAGAACGAAGACTACTTGGACTACTCTGAGATTGAAGAGTGGCAGCGCTTGGCCATGATGGCGTACAACATCAACATGAACTACTTGTGGTTTGTGTTCGCCCTGGGCTTCCCCGGAAACCTGGCGACCATAGTGACGACAATCAAGATGGCCGCCGTGGGCCCGCCGTCTCTGTACGTGCTGATGCTGGCGATCGTAGACAACCTGGCCATCACCGTGAAGCTGCTGTACCACCAGCTGGTGCTGCACGGCGTCGTGCTCGGTGCCGAGGGCTGCAAGACGCTGACGTTTCTCGGAAGTTTTTTGGTTGCCATGGCCAACTGGATCCTGGTGTTTCTAGCCGTGGAGCGGTTCCTTGCAGTTCACTTTCCGCTGACGCGCTCGGCGTCCAAACGCTGTCGGATACGGAAAGCGACGCTCAGCGTGTCCTTTGTCGCATTGGTTCTGTTTTGTATTTTCCTCCCTCTCATCTGGACGCACTCGTACATCTACGACGAGAGAAACAACCGGATGTACTGCGGGGTGGTGAAGACGTACGAGCACTTCATACGGACGGCGTGGTACTGGATAGACTCGATCGTCTACGCCATCATTCCCTGCACGCTGCTCTTCGTCTTCAACATCCTCATCATCCGAGACGTCCGGCACTCCCTGCTGACGCATATCATCCTCACCAACAACAATGGCTGCACGCGAGGACAGCTGTTTCATCTGCAGGTGACGGCGATGCTCCTCACGGTGTCTGTAGTGTTCGTCGTGCTCATTCTGCCCATATGCATCTACTTCATCCTTGACCCTTACTGGGTCGTGCAGATCTACACGGTGGCAGACGGCCGGAAGCAGCTGTTCAGGCAGTGCGCATTCCTCCTGTGTGACATGAGTCACGCGATTAACTTTTATCTCTATTTTCTAAGTGCCAGGAACTTTCGGCGGCGGTTCTTACATATGTTCATTTGCAAATCGTGTGACGAGAAAAGACGCCACAGCACGGGAATTCGGTCCAACCCAATGTATTACATGTAATCCGCAGTCACTCTATTGCTGGACACCTCAGCACATTTTAAACTACGGATATTTGGTGTCTAACATATGACTATTTCAACAGTTGGTTAAGCGAAAGAGAAACGGAAATCCAGTTGGGGCCACATGCTACTCTTGTCGAAAATGCATTTAGCATTTTCATATGCACTTTTCCTTTGACAGGACAATACAGAACAAGGCTTTTCATATGCCAATCGTGGTGCAGTAATTTGAATAGGAAATAAACCGAACTCGTAGCTGGCAGTCGATCCTGCGACCCATAGCACTTCAGGCGGGCACTTTAACACTGATCTACATCCTGTTCGAGTGGGTCACACTTCAGGCGGGCACTGTATCATTGATCTAAATCCGGCCCCAGTGGGCCGTACGTTTATACTATAGATCATGTGCAGAGCGATGAAATAGTCACCTCCAAGACTAAAGTAACCCTCAAATTTCAATAAAAATGGTACCAAAAAACCCCATGCGTTTCATAAATGATCGATGTTATGTTTTGTGGGATATCATTTGGAAAGTGCAGCTTCAAAAATTTTGAAATGTCCCGAACGAGTTTGGTTGAAGCTCGAGAGAGATCCCGGAAATAGTTGATGACTCCGAGATTGGTAACGACAATCCAATTAGTGCCTCACTCTGCGCCACGTGTGGGTCTGTTTCCATCATAACCAATCAGATTTCTGTCAACATTCATGATATTTACCTAGTAAAAGACGCTGCGGTTCTGATTGGTAGTGAAATGTTAAACTGGTTATTTGTGCAAATACTATTATCTATTGTCATTAAATCTATTGCCATTAAATTGCATTTTATTTAGTATACTGTTGTTATACAGTATACAATTGAGGTGTAAACAAAAATGGAAATGCCATTTTCAACGAAACTGAAGGTTGTTAATAAAATCTTTCATTAAATCTTCTAAATGCCATGTGACCCCCGCCTCCATTTTTTGTGAGTTTGTAAATTAAATACGAGGCACCACACTTTTGACTGATGTACTTCCTGAATGTATGGATACGGAAACCCTATAAACGTGTCCCTATCCTCAACAGGTTCAAGCTGGCCCCTACCCCATCCCACTAGGCTCCACCTCTGAAATATCTAGTGTTTGGGGCAGACTTGAGTGTGATAATATACTTCTTATAAGAGGTTTTAGATTTTTCATTGGAATAATTTAATATATAACGCCCTGTTCAGTAGGAAAAAACACACCTATAAAATGTTCAGACAGTTTCATTTTCGATTACTCTCACACCTACTTGTGACTTATTCAGTGATTTGTAACATTACATGTATTGATGAATATGATAGTTGGCATGGATTATTACTATATGTGTTTTGAGAGATTTTTTACTACGAATTGTTATTAAAGGGACATTCCTGAGTTTGATGCATTGTAAGATGTGTTTTGAGAGATTTTTTACTACGAATTGTTATTAAAGGGACATTTCTGAGTTTGATGCATTGTAAGATGTTTCCGACTAATAAAATATTTCTACGATTAAACTTCCCTATTAAATATATTTTCGTGTTTAGAATATTAGTGTCTGTATATTCAATGTGTTTCTGGTCGTCTTAATATTTGTAAGAAGCCCATACAAGACTTTATCTCCAAATAATTTCGTACGTACGAAAAAATATGTTTTAGGAAATAAAATGAAAATTAACCTAGTACAAATATTAGAACGATCAGAAACACGTTTAATATACAGCCACTAATATTCTAAACAAGAAAATATATTTAATATGTAAGTTTAATCGTAGAAATATTTTATTTGTCGATAACATCTTAAAACATTGCATCAAACTCAGGAATGTCCCTTTAAACAGAAGTATTTGTTCATTAATCTATCCATCCATTAAACATATGTTAATGTGATATTTCAATATCGTTTTGTTATTTTTGGTGGTGGTGGTGATGGTATGGAGGATATTGTAACAAATCATTTATTTATGGAGCAATCTGACTGAAAAGAAGTATTTAATCCACTAATGTTTTACCGTGTCACATTAAGATCTGGAGAAAAAAAAAACCCACCCTAAAACAACTGCAATCTATGTTTTGATAGATGAAAGCGTATAAAGTGCATAAAGGAAGTTCTATTCTATGTTATCATCTTATTTTCGTGCGTATGTCCAATTAAGGTTCAAGCACGCTGTCCTGGGCACATACCTCAGATATCTGTGCTGTCTATTCAGGATAGTGGGTTAGTGGTTTGTGAGAGAAGAGAGTGTAGTTGTCTTACACCTACCCACTGAGTCGTTAAAACTCGTAGTGGGTGGGAGTTGTTACCGGGCTGCGAACCCAGTATTTACAAGCCTAATTTCCGATGCCTTAACCACGACACCGCCGAGGCCGGTGATAAAGGAAAGTGTTTTAACGATAGATCAATACCTTTTAAAACCCCTGCTGTTGGTGTCTAACGTATACTGCCCCATAGGCTACTCCTACCAAATAAGAAGAAAAGCATATTTTATAAGCATTTTCTAAAAGACAGAACAGGGACTGGAACAACCTAATCTACTGAGAGTGGCCGATCCCACAATGCATCGCACTCCAGGAGAACGCTCTACCACAAGCTACAATTCCTCCTCAGTGACGAAGCGGAGTTCAGTGTGCGCGAGCGATCGAGAACCATTTGACTGGTACCATCGTGTTCTATCATACCACTCTGCTAGTCGAGCATTAGGATTACTTATAGCCAAACGCAAGGCTATGGGCGGAATGTCTTGTACTGTTTTTTTTAGTAAATTGTATTACTCCATCGTGTTGCCTACTATTACGTATGGTGCTGGTGTATGGGGATATGGGGTGGACTCCCATGAAAGTGGTGCAGTGGAAAACGGTACTACGCCAGCGGACTAGACTTGTGAATATGGATATTAATAGACTTAATAAACGTATTTTCATATGGACAGAAAAACTCCAGTCTGAAAAGTGTAAAAGTTGGAATTTTTAATGTGCGCCAATTCTATTTACAGCAACATATTGGACAGTTTTGTGACATTGATATTCAGCTACCTCAATATATAATTAATGATGCATTAAAAAAACCTCTTTGAAACGCATATTGCTCACGAACGTCTATGTCCTATATGTCCTAACCAGTGTGTGGAGGATGAATTGCATGTTTTTACATACTGCCCCCTTTACGAAGACGTCCGTTTTATTTTGTATCAACACGCACAAGTTGCCTTAAAAAAAAATTATGTCTTTATCTGATTTTAGTCAGATATGCTTTTTAACTCTACAGAGCCTTTTTATATTTTTGATTAATTTGTATATTTCGTGTAACGTCAAAAGCTTATTTTAATATTACGATGACGTACCCATATGTACATGTATTAGTATTAATATACTAAAAGGCAAAAGTTATTGTGACACACAAAAGACAAAGATAATTGATGATAAGTTTTTACTGCCATGTATGAAACGTTATAATATGGAAAGAGAAATGTCCGAAGGTATGGAAACGAGCAATAATCCATGAAAGGGGCGCACCTGCCATATGCAAATGAGCTACATCACTAGAGGGGGTCCAGAGCGAAGTTCACACAGTCAGGAGCGATTGTGTCGACCTTGAGCATTGATACAGGCCTGGCACCGTCGTCTCACTGAGGCCACTAAACGCTGTAGAAAGTTCCTGGGAATGACCGTTTCGCAGATGCGTGGTTAGGATCCATGTGTCTTGGTGAGGGGTTATCACGGGTGGTCGGCCGCTACGTGGACGGTCCCTGACCTGGTTGTTTTGTTGATATCGTTGCCATAAGTGCCATATGGTGTTTCTGTGGACATTGAATTGACGTACAACGTCACGCCGCAAGGTCCCAGATTCAAGCATCGTTATGACTCGCAATCTGCCATTTTCACAGATGCGGACGAAATTGCATCAAACAGTTCACTAATGGTGTTTTTCTGACTTCTAGACTTCTGAAGGCTGCACAGAGTGGCAAAGATTTGCGACTGAATGTTTCTTGCACAAAGCATGCAACTGTGTGATATAGGGGTAGGCAAAATGTCAGTATCGGTTATGACCACCACGAGCCCTGATGACAGCTTGACAACGGTGACGCATGGAAGCAATCAAACGTTGCACAACACGTTGTGGAATGTTCTGTCACTCATGCTGCAGTACCCTAAGAAGTTGCGGAAGTGTCAGGGGTGGTGGATTCCTTCGGCGCACACGCTGATCCAATGCATCCCGTAGATGCGAACGGGCAGGCCAAGGTAATGTCTGGATGTTGTGGCGCTGCAAAAACTCCTGACTAACACGTGCAACATGTTGTCTGGTATTGTCATGCTGAAAGATTCCACAGTTGATATTCATGTGCGGAATGACGTGATGCTGCAGGATCTCGTCTCTATATCTGATGCCCGTCCGTGCACTTGTCACATACACAAGAGCCGTCCTACCACTGTGATGGATTCCTACCAACACCATGATACTGCCGCCACCAAAACGGTCGACTTGTTGCACTCAGTTTGGAGCATAACGTTCTCCTCGACGTCTATAAACACGTGTGCTTCCATCAGCGCGTGACAGGAGAAAACGAGACTCATCTGAGAACAAAACAGTCCTCCACCTGGCACATGTCCATCTCGCTCTCTGCTGGCACCACTGCAGACGCTCCGCTAAGTGACGTGGGGTCAAACGTTACGTCGCACTGGTCTTCTAGGGAAAATGCCTGTCTCCCTCAGCCGATTACGAACTGTCTGGTCAGACATTCTGCGTAGTCCAGGGATTTGTTGCTCTTGTGGTTTGATTTTGAAGATGACACACCCCGTATCGATCTTGAGATGCGGTGGTTACTTTGGGACGGCCTGACTTTGTCCTGTTATTAACACTTTGAGTGGTGTTGTACCGTGCCCATAAAGCAGAGATGGTTTGTCTGAAGACGCCAAAGTGCCTTGCCACAGCTTGTTGAGTTGCCCCTACTTGCAATTTCCCATTGGCATTATTGCGTTGAGCTGATGTCAGTGTCATTGTGCGGTCTGTTTGAATCACTGGAAATGTGGCCTTTTGTGCCCCACCAACGGAGGGATCGGCATGCAAAGTTACAGAACTTCATGATGCACGTGCTTCTCTGAGGATTGCGCTTTTGCGTTTCTGTACAAACGTTGACTATGGCTACGTTTATGCGAATCGAACGTGTTTTATAATGTTTTTGCATCACAGTTCGCTCACTTGCTTGATTGTCTTTACGATGTCTTTGATTCTGTAAACATAATCCGATAGCATTGTTTTTACCAATGTCAGGTTTTTGGGGTTCTTTGAAGAGTGTATGTTAGTAGCTAGATTCATTCAAAAGTCTACGAATCATGCCGGAAATAAAATAAATAAACGAATCAATCAATCATTCAAACAACCAATCGATCAATCACTCAATCGATCAAGTAAATAATTAATCAATCAATCAATGAACCAATCAAATAAATAAGTAAGAAGTATGAATGAATGAATCGATCAATCAATCAATCAATCAACTATTGGGTGTCATAAAAGGTAAGTGTATGGAGATACAAGTAAGTAAATAGGTAAGTAAATGAATAAATTTAAAGTAATAATTTTTAAAACCCCAACTAAATTATGTTGAATAACATTTGCATAATATATGCACTTGACGTTCTGATTATGATGAGAACTGTTCCCAATTCAACGTAAATGACGCATTTTGCAAGCAAACAAACAAATCCATCTGTTAGATATATTTGCACAATGTATGGATTTTTATACATTTCCGATTTCGATTGTTTGGTCCACTGTCGTTTTCGAACGACGCGTTTAACCACTCATGTGATACACTAACAATGAAATTGTAACAATCAGTATTTTAATAACTGTTCACTGAGTGGTCATTTAGTTTTTGTCAGATCTTAATATTACGGAAACAGAACGAAATCAATTGTAGATCCTGTTGCAGTCTGGAACTAGAGGGGTTTATCATGAGTTCCATCAGAATGGAAAACCAACACATCAGAAAATCAAGATTTGGATCGCTTCATCACATTAAATGATTGGAATACATTCCATTTAACGTAACGTAATTTCTACCAAACATTTTGTGTAAGTAATTAACTTCGCGTTTCATTGTTATTACCCTTTCTAGGGTAGCAATTAAACGCGGGCATCGGTGGTATACAAGTATTTATGGAATTCCTGTCCAGGACGGAAGAATTGGCGTACGTCAACACTTGCGCCCATGACAGGCGTGCGCTACAATGTTCAGCTTGTTCTGAACGTGTACGTTAAATCTCTTTATCCTGATCCTAATTTATGGAAGACAAATCTTTAAAAGATATTTCTGTATGTTACATATTTTATTTATCGAAATCATAGATATATATATATATATATATATATATATATATAAAATTAATTAGACTAAAACCATTATAGGTATATTCACTATAATTTCTAAAAGTAAACATATTTGATTGATTGATGACGAGCAATTTTAGGGGCGATACCAAAGACGTTATAGGTTAACTATTCGTCATAATGTAATCGATTTCCATCGTGTAGTGTTTCATTGGATGTATGGAAGTGGTGACCTGGTCATCACCTAGGAGCAACCAGTCGTATGTATTGAAATTGTTAATACACGTACAGGTAAACAACTATGTGTTATTAAAAAATAACGTATGCTGTTCTCACCAACGGGTGTGTAAGAAACCTGTGGGGTTTTTTTAAATTTTGGAAAGGACAGGAATATTTGTTTTACGAAACTATGGCTATTTTCTGTCTAAGATTAAGGTTATTGCGACACTGCCAGGAGAAAGAAAACCCGCTGCCACTAAAAGGGCTACTCATACCGACGAAAAAAAACAAAGAGTTAAAGTTTGTTTTATATAAATATAAAAAAAGGCTTCAAGTTCTTTATTGATTTAAGTTATACAACTTATAAGCTTTATAAGAAAAACAAAATGATATATACAAATTTACAATATTTGATAATGGTGGGGAGCGCTTCAGCACTCTCCAAAATCACATTCATACATCAATACATGGCTAATGTATACGAAATAAACCATACATACACACTTGATAAATAATTACGTGGATAGTAATAAAAAAGATATTAAATATAATCACATCACGTGCGTAGTGAAACTAAAGACATACATATAACTAAAACAGTGACGGATCCAGAAAATACATTGGGGGAGCAATGACATGAGGCGGAATGCCAAAGGAACTTTGGGGGTGGTTTGGAGGGGGATGAAAATTAATATACAGTCAAACCTGTCTTAAGCGGTCAGTCAAGGGAGTAGATAAAAGTGACCGCTTAAGACAGGTGGCCGCTGATTACAGGTTGCCACATATATAACCTTTAAAGCATTTGTACTTAGTTTCTTGTTTTACCGTCTGTACTGCTAATCTACGGATGTGTGCTTCACAGTTGACTATAAATCAACTTTTGACATGTACTCTCCTTCAGAAATAATGCAAATGGAATGTATTAAATTAACCGTTGTTAACAAGTTTGTTTTCTTTTTCCATTTAATTATTTAATTCCTACTTCATGCCACGTATTGTCATAGTAAGTGAATCTACAAATGTCAATCGTAGCCTGCCCAGAGGCAATTGGAAGCATTCCAGAGTCATACTTTCTTAATTTATATACAGTAGAGATTTTTTGACTGAATGAGTACTATATAGTATCCCTGAAGGTGTGAAGATCGGTTATTTGCTGCGCCTTATCACTGTTGATAAAATATCCCGTTTATATAATAGTAAACATTTACTGTGGCCGCTTAATACAGGTATTTTAGCGCTTTGGGATCCGATTTAGGTGGCCGCTGCCCGCGTTGGACAGGTGACCGCTTATTACAGGTGCATTTACATTATAAATCGTTAGGAAGACAAAAACGTGACCGCTGAAGACAGGTCAGAGGTGGATCTAGGGGGCATACATACATATATACATACATACATACATACATACATACATTTACAAGTAGACACATTAATTTGTTAAGCATGGCTATTGGATGTCAAACATTTGGTAATCTTAGAGACGAAACCCGCTTTATTTATTCCTTAGTAGCAATGAATGTTTTATAATTATGTACCATCGCAGTGACAGGATAGCACATACCACGGCCTATATGATATAACATTCATGGTGCACTGGCTGGAGCGAGAAATAGCACAAGACGTCATACCGATGAAACAGCAAGCTGTCTATCATATGCCGTAGACAAGACAGTACATACTAGCACCATGGTTTTCGCTATACCAATTGTGGGTAATTGGTTGGAACAGGAAACAACAAGTCCATAGAGTACGATTGATTCTGCACTTTGACAAATGCTTTACGACGAGTATCACGAAAATCACTAAGAACAAAATCAAACAACTAGACTACTCCCAACGGAATAGCAAATACATTGCACGGGTCTCTGGCATTCAGGGGCGGGACGTTGCCCAGTGGTAAAGTGTCCGCCTGATGCGCGATCGATCTAGGATCGATTCCCGTCGGTGGGCCCATTGGGGTTATTTCTCGTTCCAGCCAGTGCTCCACAACTGGTGTAGCAAAGGTCGTGGTATGTACTATCCTGTCTGTGGGATGGTGCATATAAAAGATCCCTTGCTGGTAATCGACAAGAGTAGCCCATGAAGTGGCGACAGCGGGTTTCCTCTCTCATATCTGTGTGGTCCTTAACCATATGTCCTACGCCATATAACCGTAAATATAATGTGTTGAGTGCGTCGTTAATAAAACATTTCCTTCTTCTTCCTTCCTTCCTGACATTCACGTTATGCACAAATAGAACTAATTATAGAGTAGAAACCCAAAAGCTCTCATAATCACCTCCTTTGTAACTATGTTGACGCCCGTTCTTGTCGTGTATGTTAATTGTGTATTTGAACTGTCCTCTTGGTACACATTGTAATGTGTCCGAGTGTTGTTTACTAAATCTTGAAAAGTTGCTTTTTCTCAGAGGAGCCATCTACTACTGAACTAAATGCCCTTCACACCGTGCAAATTGCACAATAACAAAGAAGCCTGAAAATCTACCTAGTCTCGCGTGACAACACGCTTGCTAATAATGGATTCTCTTCCACCGAATCACTGGCCGAATTAAATAATGGCTTCCAGTCCTCTCGCCTTACAGGACTTCCAGAAATCAGGGGATAACTATATTGCATTTGACAATTTGCCGATGTTAATGCTGGTTTTGCTGTCGCAAATTGAGTGTTTCCGGAAACATTTGTTTTTGTTCTCTGGGTTTTTTTTGTTTTGTTTTTTTTGTGCTTTTTTGTGTGCTTTTTTTCTCGGTTGGGGGGTTGGTGTATGTGTGTGTGTGTGTGTGTGTGTGTGTGTGTGTGTGTGTGTGTGTGTTTGTGTTTGTGTGTGTGAGGGGGAGGGGGGGGGCGTTCATAGAATACAACTGTTACTCCTAATTTCGTGTTTGTAGTTCATTGTTTTAATAACGACAATGCCAACCATTATTATCGAAATTGGGGGCGGACGTAGCCCAGGGGTAAAGCGCACGCCTGGTGCGCGGTCTGTCTAGGATCAATCAACGTCGGTGGCCACATTGTGCTATTTCTCGTTCCAACCAGTGCACCACGACTGGTATATCAAAGGCCGTGGTATGTGCTATCCTGTCTGTGGGATGGTGCATATAAAAGATCCCTTGCTACTAATGGAAAAATGTATCGGATTTCCTCTCTATGACTGTCAATGTTTGAAATCCAATAGCCGATGATTAATAAATTAGTGCTCTAGTTGTGTCGTTAAACAAAACAACTTTAATTATTACCGAAATTTACCGTACGCACGTGACATTACGACCTCGCCGCTTTAGCGAAAATCTCCAGTAGCGGATCTAAGTGATGGGCTTTTAAAATATATTTTTTACTATGTAGAATCCGAGGTGTCCTTAGTTTGTTTTGTTTAATAATACCTCTAGAACACATTAATTTATTAATCATCGGCTATTGAATCAAGGTATCCCTTCGAGAACGTTTATGACCTTTGGCCACATGTCATTGCCCCCCACCCACCTTCCCCCAAATGGATTTTCTGGATCCGCCACTGTTCTTAATCGATTTTCATAAAACTTCATATATATAGCAATAGGATCATGATATCTTGAACGAGTTTACTCTTCCTTCCTCTGTGTCAAAGGTGAAGATCACTGTTAATAAAAATATAAATACGACGTCACCGCTCAAGCAACTTCATTTTCCAACCGATTTTCATGAAATTTTCAAATGTAAGAATAGGATTAAGATATCTTGAACGAGTTCGCCTCTCTGCGTTGAAGATCAATGTCACGGTTACCATAAACAGAAATACGACGTCACCGCACTAGCAACTTCATTTCTTATTGTGATTTTCATGAAACTGAATATAGGAATCGCGATGGGATTTACCGTTATTCCTGTCAGCGTCACACATATGATGTCTCAAAACGTTTGTGACGGTACATGCTCTTAATTTCTTTTCGCCTGTGGCGATATTAATTGTTTTAGAAGGCCGTGTGCAGTTCCAAATGCACTTAGCCCAGATGGGCAATTTGTTACGTAATACCTTCGCGCGACCGTGCATTCCATTATGCACTTAGTCCAGCTGTGGAGGCCATGTGGCCAATAGTTACGTAATACCTCTGCGAGTGCGGTTTTTACAACCGTGATTTTGGCGAATGGCGACAGCCAGTCTGACGATCAGAGAAAGATATGCCGTCGTGGTGGCTGTGGAAAATCCACATGATAAGATTCAGTACCGCCTTGTGCCCCCAGGCGATATTCGCTGTCTCTGAGAGTTTTTAATAAATAGCTAGGGTTTTAGAGATATCGGGGAGAAACATAGGAAGGCTCCAGGGGATCGCTGTCCGTCCGGACTGGTAATATTATATTTTCTGCTCTGTGTATAACCTTGATGTGATTGATGTGACTTTAAATATTTTAATACTGTATTATACCAATATTATTTAGACGGTGCTGCCGGTCATCTGACGCAGTAATCTGTAGGCTCACTGTCCTAAATAATTATAAAAAGCTTAGCCAGTCATCCTAGAGGACCTAGGTAAACTGTAGGTTATTGTCTTTATTGTGATAGGTACCAGTATTAATTCTGTATTACAAGGTTATTGAATGAGTAGTTAGGGTTAATTAAAAATTAACCAGTTAGGAATAGAGTTGTAATTCCTTTATTAATTAAGTTCCCCTGGAAGCGTTTCTCCATTATCACACGTGTGTGTGTTAGCGTTTCTCAATTATCACACGTTATTGAACGAGTAGTAAGGGTTAATTAAAAATTAACCAGTTAGGAATAGAGTTGTAATTCCTTTATTAATTAAGTTCTCCTGGCAGCGTTTCTCAATTATCACACGTGTGGGTGTTGTGTCACGGTGAAGAGATTAGCATATTGTGTAAACTAGACACCTAGAGATTAACTAATTAAGTGATCAGTTCTGGGTTGTTATTATTGTGGTTATTAATTAACTACTGCGGCAGTACATTTGTCAGCGTAGGTTAATACAGATTCCAAAGTGTATTGTGTTTTGTTGTGTTTTCTAGTGAACTAAACGTGCTATAATAATATATACTTTATATAAGATCGTATCTCTGATCATACCTAGACGAGCCACAAGCGGGTATAACCGCCCGTTACAGAGAGCTCTAATAGATATACAGTTAGGAGAGATATTTGGACAGTCGTGTTTCATTCAGTTACGGGTATTATAGGATCCGCGTGACAGGAGTAGAAAATTGGGGCGCTCTCCCGGAGAGAGAGACAATTCCAGTTAGCAAAATTAAAAGTGGAACATGAGTTAAAGTTGAATACTGAAGAAGTTAGACGTGAGGCCGGAAATGGGTTTAACATGTCGGAGGCTTATAGGTCAGTGCCTGTATTTGATGACCAGGAGGTAGATATGTTCTTCCAACTTTTTGAACGGGCCGCTAAGCAGCTAAATTGGCCGCAGTCTAAGTGGACATTGTTAGCCGTGTCTAAGTTTAAGGGGAAGGCTAGTGTAGCTTATAATTCAATGAGTGATGAGCGAGCAAGTCAGTACGACCTAGTTAAGGCTGCAGTGTTGAGGGCTTATGAATTACGACCTGAGGATTATCGTTTACGGTATAGCGAGTTGAGAAATACGCAGGGTCAGTCTTATAGTGAGTTTGTGGCTAAGAAGGCAGGGATGTTTGATACATGGGTGGTTTCTCATCAGGTAGAGTCATATACCGAGTTACGGGAGTTGTTGATCTTACAGGACATTAAAAATGGATTACCAGTTAGCTTACGTATTCATTTAGAGGTTCGTGATGTCAAAAAGATAGAGGAGGCAGGCATAGTGGCAGATGATTACGTGTTAATACACAAAGCTCAGGCAGTACAGGGTAGCTCTTTACAACAGGGTGATAAGAAGAAATTTCAGCCAGGTTTTTCCCGGGAAAGTAACTATCGGGGAGAGTCATCTAGTTGGTCAGCTAGTCAGGCAAGGAATGTACCTGGTGGGCAAAGTAAGGATAAGCCTGCATTATCAGCCAATGCACGAACTTTTCGTCCACATTGCAGTTACTGTAAAAAGGATAACCATCTTGTCGGGGACTGTTTTAAAAGGAAACGCGATAATGCGCAAGTGGTCAGTTTAGTGAGGTCAGCTCCGTTAGCGAGAGAGTTAATGGTTAGTCCCATGGCAGAGAAAGTAAACCCGTATGTGTCCACTGGTATGGTTTGTGATGTGAAACAAAAATTGAGTCCTAAGGCAATATCAATCTATAGAGATACCGGATGTAACCTGTCGCTTATAACGTCAAAGTGTTTAGCTGGTATTGAAAATTCAGATACAGGACGTAGTTTGGCCTTAACCTCAGTTACTGGAAAAAAATGGTTGTCCGGTTACATAACGTTTTCTTGTGTTCAAAGTTTGTGACGGGACCAGTCATTATGGGTGTTGTGAAGGACTTGCCTATTGAAAACATAGGAGTTTTGTTGGGTAATGATTTGACTAGTCAGTGTTGTCAGCCGAAATGTGACCAATTGTTAAATAAAGACAGCCCTTTACCAATAGAAGAGAGTGAGGTTGGTGAGATTAGATATCCTGCGTGTGTAAAGACTAGGGCTATGGCCATTGGGGTAACACGAGACCCAGAGGATATTTGTGATTTGTTTGATACGTGTGTGAGCCATGAAATTGGAGTGGATGAGGTTATCAGTAAAATGATAGATAAGTCAACTGACGAACTAAATGTGGTGGAACCTGTTGATCTCCCGCAGAGGGGAATTGAACCAATTGTGTTTGATAGAGGGTATTTACCTTGTAATAGACAAGAGTTAATTCTAGAGCAGGGGGCTGATCCAAAATTGTTGGCAGCTCGCACTACATTGTTAACAGAGGGTGAGATGGAGGATCAGATATCAGGTTATGATATGGACAAGGGAGTATTAATGAATAAGAGAGTTAGAGATAGGAAGGCTAGGAAGCAACTGAGCCATGCTCAGAGCAAAATAAAGTCGGTGTTTGATAGGAAGGCTAGGAAGCAACTGAGCCATGCTCAGAGCAAAATAAAATCAGTGTTTGATAAGAAGACTAGGAGTCGGGAATTTAAACCAGGGGATAAGGTGCTGCTGTACCTTCCCATTAAACGGGGTTCATTGCAGAACAGGTATTTCGGGCCCTATGTTGTGCACAAACGAGTTAATGAGACAGGGTATGTGATAAACACTCCTGATAGGGTTAGGAAAAGTAGGTATTGTCACATCAATTTGCTAAAAGGTTATTTTGACAGACTGCCGATAGTTGAGAGTCACTCAATTTCCTGTGATGACATCAAGATTGCAGAGATCAAGTTGGCCAACGGCCAGATTCTAGCAGACTTGAGGCCCCGGCGAAAAAAGTTGACTACGCTGATACAAGACAATGTTTCCATTTGTTAGGAACTTCCAACGGTTTGCATCACCTTAAGCCAGGATGTGCGCTTGGAACCCAACGCTACACCGATTCGACAGCATGCCTATCGAAAAAACCCTGGAAAACGTGCGACACTGAAAAAGAAAGAAACGAAGTTTCAGTGGTCAGGTGAATGCGAGAAGTCATTCAACCGTCTCAAGCAGATGCGCTACTCGTCTCCCGTGATGGCAGCACCAGACTACCGAATGCCGTTCAAGCTAGCTGTGGATGCCAGTGACGTGGGTGCTGGAGCTGTGCTGTTCCAAGAAGACGAAGACGGACTGGACCATCCTAATGAAAGCCTCCAACCAGAGAGTTTTGAGATGGAGTCTTCTTCTGCAGGAATTCCCAATCACCATTGAACATATCAAGGGCACATCCAATGTAATCGCTGATGCCCTGTCCCGAAGTTGTACGTTATGATAATGTGTTGACATTCTTGAATTCTGTTTTGTTTTTATATATTTTATTTGTATACCAGGGACTCAGAGACTCAGTGTGATTACTGGTAGTCACCTTATTATTACATGTGTTATAAATGCCCGTATGCGTCGGTTAACGCACCTTTTTGTTTTAATGTAGTATATTTCCCTATTCCTAGAGTAGAGGAAATATCCTTTTTGAGGTGGGGGTGTATGACGGTACATGCTCTTAATTTGTTTTCGCCTGTGGTGATATTAATTGTTTTAGAAGGCCGTTTGCAGTTCCAAATGCACTTAGCCCAGATGGGCAATTTGTTACGTAATACCTTCGCGCGACCGTGCATTCCAATATGCACTTAGTCCAGCTGTGGAGGCCATGTGGCCAGTAGTTACGTAATACCTCTGCGAATGCGGTTTTTACAACCGTGATTTTGGCGAATGGCGACAGCCAGTCTGACGATCAGAGAAAGATATGCCGTCGTGGTGGCTGTGGAAAATCCACATGATAAGATTCAGTACCGCCTTGTGCCTCTAGGCGATATTCGCTGTCTCTGAGAGTTTTTAATAAATAGCTAGGGTTTTAGAGATATCGGGGAGAAACATAGGAAGGCTCCAGGGGATCGCTGTCCGTCCGGACTGGTAATATTATATTTTCTGCTCTGTGTATAACCTTGATGTGATTGATGTGACTTTAAATATTTTAATACTGTATTATACCAATATTATTTAGACGGTGCTGCCGGTCATCTGACGCAGTAATCTGTAGGCTCACTGTCCTAAATAATTATAAAAAGCTTAGCCAGTCATCCTAGAGGACCTAGGTAAACTGTAGGTTATTGTCTTTATTGTGATAGGTACCAGTATTAATTCTGTATTACAAGGTTACTGAATGAGTAGTAAGGGTTAATTAAAAATTAACCAGTTAGGAATAGAGTTGTAATTCCTTCATTATTTAAGTTCCCCTGGAAGCGTTTCTCAATTATCACACGTTACTGAACGAGTAGTAAGGGTTAATTAAAAATTAACCAGTTAGGAATAGAGTTGTAATTCCTTATTTAATTAAGTTCCCCTGGAAGCGTTTCTCCATTATCACACGTGTGTGTGTTAGCGTTTCTCAATTATCACATGTTATTGAACGAGTAGTAAGGGTTAATTAAAAATTAACCAGTTAGGAATAGAGTTGTAATTCCTTTATTAATTAAGTTCCCCTGGCAGCGTTTCTCAATTATCACACGTGTGGGTGTTGTGTCACGGTGAAGTGATTAGCATATTGTGTAAACTAGACACCTAGAGATTAATTAATTAAGTGATCAGTTCTGGGTTGTTATTATTGTTGTTATTAATTAACTACTGAGGCAGTACATTTGTCAGCGTAGGTTAATACAGATTCCAAAGTGTGTATTGTGTTTTGTTGTGTTTTCTAGTGAACTAAACGTGCTATAATAATATATACTTTATATAAGATCGTATCTCTGATCATACCTAGACGAGCCACAAGCGGGTATAACCGACCGTTACAGAGAGATCTAATAGATATACAGTTAGGAGAGATATTTGGACAGTCGTGTTTCATTCAGTTACGGGTATTATAGGATCCCCGTGACAACGTTTATTACATTTGTGTACCATATCTCTCCACCCCCCCCCCCCCCCCCCCCCCCCCCCCGCTCTCTCTCTCTCTCTCTCTCTCTCTCTCTCTCTCTCTCTCTCTCTCTCTCTCTCTCTCTCTCTCTCTCTCTCTCTCTCTCTCTCTCTTCTCTGAATAAAAATTACAAGGATTGTCTGATATTTCTTTTACGTTCATCGGGGTACGGAAAAAATTCATCCATAAACTGTTTGAATCGGCAAAGCTGTTGTAACATAAGATTTCGGATGATTTTTGTTCATACCCAGATGACCGTAAAAGAAATAACAGATAATACTGATAATTAAATTTGAATCATACTTGCTAACAATAACACTAAAACTTCATACTTTACTTTGAATTATTTTTGTTCCATAAATCATAACGCCCATAAAATAAAACAACTTGCCAATTAAAATGACGTCATCAAATATGACGTTCCCTGACGACGTAATATTTACGTTCATCGACCAATGAACAAACTCCCGTAGCTATATCTCGACCAATGGGATGACGTTACGTTGTAGCGAATGTAACGGAAAGTTAATTATTAATTCATACATTCATTTATTCATATTTCATTTGGTCGTTCTTCCCACGATTTAGTCCTGGATCGACTCCGCCCCAGATTGATGTAGACAGCCCGTTCAGTTTTCTTTTAGAGGAAACAAGTTAGATTAATGAACTCCTGCATACTCTGCTGCTACATTAGAACCCTGCTGCGGTCACATAAACTACATTTACTGTGTTAGCAGCAAGGAGTGTTTTACACGTACTCCACTGATAGGAGTGACCATGCCATGGCTTTGGCAAACCAGTCGCCAATTATTAGCTGAAACTAAATAACTCTTTCTCAAATCTTGTTAGTCTGTCATAAATTGGACTATTTATTTTTTCAATCACTCGCTCAGTTCCAATTTACATGTATATCCGTAAGAAGATTGGCCTGCACGTAACAAAGCGTTTACTTGTCTAGACAATTGTTGGATTCTTCATTCCGCAGATAAGAAAACAGCTGATCTCTCAGCAAGAACTATTTCATTTGACGTTTTGTCGGTATATAGAAGATTCGTCACGAGTGTTTTTTAATATGAAAAATATCAACCGAATCTACGTTAATCAGTATTTGTCGAGCCTCCGCCGAGACAAATAACAATTAACTTGACGTGGTTGATAATTTACATATTAAAAAAACAACACGAGTAGCGAATTCTATTTATCCTATAACACTAATAAAATAACATTTTAATTCGATTTTCAGTAAATCACAGTACGTAGCCTTCATCGGTAATATGACGTCATCACGATTAGTACAAATTAGTTTGACGTCACGCATTGTAACTAAGTGTTACGTTCAGGTATACAGGTCTTGTTGACCTATAAACAAATAACCCATTCACAGCAATACATTATTACCAAGAGACCTTGTAAATGTGCATATATCTTTAAATTTGCACATAATTATTAATCGGGTTAATACATAGAGGATAATAAACGAGTTACCAGTTATTATCAAATTTATGTCCAGAGTGAAAAAATTATTTCACGAGGGACATAAATTTGATAATAACTGGTACCGCAGCTATTTGGGTGTTTTAAAAAGCCTTTATTTTCGATATAGCCTACATCGGCTACACGCCCATGTATATAGAAACGACGTAAACAACTTTACTGTTCTGGGTATTTTTTTAACTTTATATTTATTCACGGTTCACAGATAATTTTCAAAACCCATAGTTCTATATATTTTGTAAAAAAACAAATCTATAATGAATTCCATTAAAGTACCATTTTATTACAAGTTTAACACTGAAACCAAAAAGTCGTAAACGCAAACGCTTTAAACTACGTGACGTATTGTGTGTGCTTTGTCAAATCGTGATGACGTCATATTTAGTACCGACAAGGTGATTGGTTTGTTGGCGTCAAATCGTCCAATAGTAGCGTACGTTAAACCAATGCATGATAATTGAGAAATTATCATTTTTATTTTCCTCGTTATGAGTGCCTGCTGGGGTAATAAAGTAAATGACCACATGGGTTTATGGCATGGATATCATGGGTAAGTCATAGGATTAATAGAGGTTATTGCCAGAGTGTTTTTCGGTATCGTCAATATTATATATTAGGAATAAAAATTATATTATGCGAGCCTCTGGCGGGCATAATACATTATTTTTATTTCTAATATATGATATTGACGATACCGAAACACAAAAGGGTAATAATCTCTTTATCATATAATCTGAAGCTTAATACAGCGTGTTTTGGTAAACTGTTCACGCAACTTTAATTCCAGTCCGTCATTATAGATATTTAAATGACGTAAGAATTTTTGGCGCGGTGTCAAACTCGAATTACGTAATTTTGGATGTCCTTACATCAAAATAAACGTTTTTTGTTTTCCAAACGCTGGACAGCTTTCTGTGTAAAATTGCTATTGAAATGTTTTATTTGATGACTATGAATGCATACGTCAATTGTGGAGTGTCACTCTAATACGTTTGCTTAAATGTCAATAAACCTAGTGCCGTGACCTCGATTAATTTACATCTGATTTGCGAAGTTATCAAATTCATAAAGTATGTGATCTGAAAAATATCACATACTTTGATTGCAATGAAAATGTAAGATATTATATGTAGTTATAGGATAGACCCATCGAAAAAAAAAACCGGGAGGATATTTTAAGGTTTTTATGCAATACCCTATTTTGACTTTGTACATGTCTTAAAATGTCTGTACATTTCAACTATGGACTTGATGGCTGTAAGCTGTGCTCATGACGGGAGCCACGTTTTACAGCGATCCATGAGTGCATGCCATCACAGCTGTATATATTCCATTGAGGTCTATCCCGTGCAGCATTTGGTTTTGCTAAGCTGGTAGTAGTTTTCTTCCTGTTCGTTTACTAGAAGCAACACTGGCTATATTAAAGCTGCATGAAATTTCATTAACACCGCTGACACCAGTTGTCATGTGAGTGGATGTGTAGTGATCTGATAGGCGCCTCCCTTCAAGTAGTTTGGCCCGGCTCATCCGTCTTCGACAGTGATCCATAATAGTCTAGCCTCTATACCCTTTGACTGCTGGCCTGGACCAGGGAGCTAGCAGTGGCCAGGACTTGCGACCAGGACAGGCGTGCACTACAACAGCTTGCTCTGAACGTGCACGTTAAAACTCTTGATCTTAACCTTGACCCTTTGACCAATCCAGTATGGGTGAACCTACCAGGCGTTGAAGCTTCGACTAGTATAGCTCTCTGGGTCACTGAGACACACAAGCTGACAGTGTACAATAGTTTGACCTTTAATTTACTCATTTCTTACTACTTAATTTTTACATTAAACGATCAATTTTTTTTATATTTCTGGTCGTTCTGGTGTTCGTAGTAATTTTGTGTTCAAGTAGAAAAGTTATGTACCTCAAAAGCTAGAGCCAGCGGATTAGAATGTCAATCTGTGACGAGTATGACTGGGGACATTTTCAAACAGATGAATTGTGAGAGAAACTAAACATAATGAATGAATGAATGGATGGATGGATGGATGGATGGATGGATGGATGGATGGATGGATGGATGGATGGATGGATGGATGGATGAATGGATGAATGAATGAATGAATGTTTAACGAAACCCCAGCACAAAAATACACATCGGCTATTGGGTATCAGAAAGGTAAAAAAGATAACGTTGTAATGAAACTAGGACCGTTAAAACGTACCCGAAAACATACCTTCTACATACTACATTGTATTTGCAAAACGGAAATTATAGCTTGTACATGCAATACAATATTTCTCAATTTGGAGCCATGTTCAAGAACTCGGAACAAATCACGGACTCTTTGTCAATGCATGAACGGTTTTTTCTTCGCGTTGAATGGTTTTTTGGAGCTATTACACACACCAAGCCCTCTGATTATAAAACTGTTAGAGTCTAGACTCAAGACTAATAGTCTGAGACGTTAATGCTATAGCAACGCCATTGGACGCATGTGACGTCATTGTGTCTAACGTTTTATACGCACGGGACCAGGTTGCCTGGATGCACTGATGACAAAAAGTATTATATTAGAAATTTAGAACGAAGTGTGTTTACCGCCTACTCGGTGCAGTAATGTAATCAGGAAAGACAGTATTGATCGGTTATTATCAGAAGCTGTAAACATTATGTTCATGACGACTCGAACTGAACCATCATGATGATCACTGTAATAACGTGTTTGTCTTTTGTGTACGGGGATAACTCGATGGTCAAGGGCTCGCCTAATGCGCGATCGGCCTAGGATCAATGCCCGTCGGTGGGCACATTAGGCTATTTCTCGTTCCAGAAAGTGTACCACGACTGCTATATCAAAGGCCGTGGTATGTGTTATCCTGACGGTGGGATAGTGCCTATAAAAGATCCCTTGCCACTTTTAAAAACGTTTCTCTCTAAGACTATGTATCAGAATTACCAATATTTGACATCCAATAAATCAATGTGCTCTTGTGGTGTCGTTAGAGTCTTCATTGTCTCGTTTAATGTTGACGGTCATGTGCTAGTGATAAAGGTCATGATCTCAAGATTGTACGTACATGTTCTTCACACCACTGAGATTTATCTCAACGACAGAGCTTCCTCCTAAGAGTTGGTGGGTCGCAGGATCGCCTCTCGACCGCCGATAACCTGGGTTGTGTCCATTTAAAATCACTAATATACTGCTGATATAGCAATGGTGTGTATTGTCCTGTTATTGCGGACAAGGAAGGAAGGAAATGGTTTAACGACGCTCTCAACACATTTTATTTATGGTTATATGGAGTCGGACATATGGTTAAGGACCACACAGATATTGAGGGTGGAAACCCGCTGTCGCCACTTCATGGCCTACTCTTTTCGATCATCAGCAAGGGATCTTCTATATGCACCATCCCATAGACAGGATAGCACATACCACGGCCTTTGATGTACCAGTCGTGGTGCACTGGCAGACAAGTGCACACAAAAGACTCCTTGTTGCAAACTGGGAATAACCTCTGTGCTTTATATAAACAAAGTTTTATATTTACCCCCTTTAGTAAACATTGACGGCGATAAAAAGCTACAAATTGTGGTAAGTGGAAATTTAAATAAATTGTAGGATACAAATAATTATATTGATGATGATTATGATCATGGTGATAATGACAACAACAATGATGATTAAAATATTTATAATTAATGTTTGTACTTATATCCCGTTAAAGGATTTGCCCTGAATTTATTACCTTTATCATTATTAACATTACAGTACACTGACGGGTTATCATTATTAACATTACAATACACTGACGGGTTATCATTATTAACATTACAATACACTGACGGGTTATCATTATTAACATTACAATACACTGACGGGTTATCATTATTAACATTACAATACACTGACGGGTTATCATTATTAACATTACAGTACACTGACGGGTTATCATTATTAACATTACAATACATTGACGGGTTATCATTATTAACATTACAATACATTGACGGGTTATAATTATTAACATTACAGTACACTGACGGGTTTTCATTATTAACATTACAATACATTGACGGGTTATCATTATTAACATTACAGTACACTGACGGGTTATCATTATTAACATTACAGTACACTGACGGGTTATCATTATTAACATTACAATACAATGACGGGTTATCATTATTAACATTACAATACACTGACGGGTTATCATT